>NC_092214.1:33063754-33167684 GCF_043381705.1 Parasteatoda tepidariorum | reverse complement strand
CCAAAGGATCTTGAAGATAATTTGTTGACAGACTTTCCCTGGCTGACAGTTCAGTTTTTACCTCCGAATACGACTTCGCTGATTCAGCCGATGGATCAGGAGGTTATTGCGGCTTTCAAGAAATTGTACACTCGCGCGCTGTTTCGACGGTGTTTTGAATCATGCCAATTCTCCTCAACAATGACTTTAAAAAAGTTTTGGAAAGAAAAATTTGACATTCTAGAAGCTAATCGTATCATTCAAAAGGCGTGGTCAGAAGTCACACAGCGACCGTTGATTTCTGCTTGGCGGAAGCTGTGTCCATAATTCGTTCAAGGAGACGAAGGTGATCAGGGAGACACCCCTGAAATTATGGATGAAATTTTGACAACTGCTAGAGATCTGGAATTGGAGGTGAACGAGGATGACATAGAAGAGCTCATAATGGGACATAAAGATGAACTAACGACAGAAGAACTCCACGAAATTTTGAATGAAGAACACCAAGAAACACAGCAAAATGTGTCTCCTTCTGAACAAGAGGAAGACGAAAGAGGACCAATTCCAACATCTGCCATTAAAGATCTTTTGAAAAAGTGGGAGGATGTCAGAGCAATGGTCTTAGAATGGCACCCAAACCCAGCTGATGTCAGTAGGATTGGGGACCTTTACAACGACAATGCTATTAATTACTTCCGGAAAATCCTGAAAAAGAGAGAAAAGCAATCGACATTGGACATGTTCTTCAACGCCCCATAAGCAAAAAATGAAAAGGACTGATTAATATGCAAGACTATATCTATGTATTATTTTTTTAAAAACTTGCTAAGAAATTATAAATTTTTAAAATTTTAATTTTTAGGGTCTCCAGAACGAATTAATCGATTTCACTTAGAAGTCTATGGTGAATCGATGATCGGTTAATCAACAATTCGGATAGCGAACTTAGTCTTGGAACGGATTATGTTCGTTAACCAATCTCCCACTGTAAATACACAATTTCAATTTTATTCTTTAAAAATTTTAAGGCCAAAAATAGTTCATGTTACCCTGTCTAAAATAGTTATCTTCTAAGCATTTAAATTATGTTTCTATTAAAATGGCACAAAATTATTATTAAAATAAAGAATTGTTTATTTTTTTACATGAGTAATATGCTGTTTCATATTCATAGGGTTGAAGGGAAAATCTAATCAAACGTTTGAAACTCTGAATCTAACGCGCACAAAAAGATGAAAACATGTGTACATTTTTTCTTTGGTAATTTTGTAGAACCTAACTTTTGAAACCGCTAAGAAAATGTTTCAGATTTCTTGTTTTTAAAAAAATGAAGAAAAAAAACACATTTATATTATTAATTTTTTGGGAAAAAAATGCTGTTAAAAACTGAAAAGAAAAAAAAATTAAATATTTGTGGAAAGATGAGGGAGCATCTATGGAAAGGTTTTCAATGCGTGACCTTGAGCAGGAAGTTTAGTCGAAGTGAAACAATCTCTACTTTTTGAATATTTATATGTGATAAACTACTGAACTGTTTTAGAAAAATATCTTTCTCACCTGTTGCTTGAAGTTCTCAAGGAAAAAATTTTCTTTCAAGTTCCAACGAAGTTTTTCTATTGAGAGTTTTACACAGTTTGTCATAATTTATTTTGCTGGGCACAAAATAAATTGTTACTCCTTCTCTAAAAGATAAAGGAAGCCAAAATCATTCCTGCCTCTTCCACAGGCGAGGTGGCATTTCCTTCTTATTGTTGGGTTATCAGTCAGAATGTGTTTTGGGAGGGTTCTTATTATTTATTTTGGTTTCTGTCATTTTTAAAATTCTTAACAATAGTTATTTCAAACACCTGAAGAAAGACCACACCATGACTAAAGGAAATGTATTTTTTACAATCATTGTGTCAGTAGAACTTGTATAGATGTGTCTTATAACAATTGATGATTTAAAAATTTCATATGGGCATGGAAATCATGAAATACTTCCCAGTGAAATAACTCAGGGGATACTTTTTTTGAACAAAACCTTTCCTACTTCTAAAAAAATTAAAATTAGTAAGAAATTAAGAAGAATATTCCTTTTTGTGTTAGAAAAAAAAGAGAATAAGGAATGTATAAAGAAAACCAATCAATCCAAAATTGCACTGATAACTAATATTATTTAGTATTACATATTTTGTATTTATTATTTTATAAAATTAGCTAATATTTCAAAACAAAATTTCAAAATTGAATAATATCTTTATTCTTTCAATATGGGGCTCAAATATAAGGTAAGTAGAATCATGGCAAATTTTTTATTGCTTAATATTTTTGCTGTAAAAGAGATAAACAATGGAGTTTTTTTTTATTTTTTGAACTTATTTCAAACATATTCTTTAATATTTTCAGCGTCTTTATAATTATTTTTTATATTTCTAATAAGATTTCTATAAAATATTCTTGTAAAATCTTAATGAATTTCTATTTAATATACGCGTGTAACATTTATGTTTTCAAAACAGAAATGAAGGCAAAATGTTCTTAGAAAATTTTTAATTAAAGAATATTTATATTTTAATTTTGTTTGAATGTTATTGACGCTACTCTAAGGGGGGGTAGGAAACTAGCAAGTAAAATGAATAAAAAATGTTTCACAAAACAAAATCTACATTTGCTATTTCTTTAACAAATTAAAATACCTACAAAAACGTGTAAGAGATACAACGTTCATCATTTAAAATTTTAATAATTTGCTTTTCAAAATTATAAAAACTAATTAGTGTGTTTAAGATTTTAGGATAAGAATAAAACTTCAAATAATGCTTTATTTATTCGAAAAAATTGAAGGAGATTTGTTTATAAAAGTTTATTAACAATCTTTCAGATGCAATAAAATGCACATTTTATAATGCACATTTTATTAAAATATTTTATATATTTTTCTTTTATTCTCTTTTAAAAAATTAAAAGAGATTTGTTTATAATAGGCTATTAACAATCTTTCAGATGCAATAAAATGCATATTTTGTATTAAATTAGCAAAATATTTAAATCATTTTTAAATGAATGTTTTCTTTGCATTAGAAGAAACATCACTTTATTAAGTAAAATTAATTAAAAGCTATTATTTAATTTTTTCTCATAATGTGTTAAACATCACAAATAAAAAATGCCAAAGTATGCATAACTATGCCAAAATGTCTATGATAACGATGTTCATAACAACCCTACTACTTTTGCCTCCTAGAAAAGTGACACACAAATTAATGTTTCCTATTCATAGCTGGTTAAAGTTGGTACCACCCACTGACTAAGTGGGGGAAAATTTCTGCAAAAATGCTCTGTAACAAGAGGAGAATTTTTTCACCTGACTAGCCGCAACCAAAAGGTTAAGAGATTTTTGGATAACAAATTATTTTATAGATGTAATATGTTAAGCAAATAGTTTTAATATACTTTTTTCAGAATTTATACATAGAAATTGTTATTTTATTTCACAGTAAAACGACAAGAATGTTAATGTTTCCTTTATTGAAATGTGATGTCCTCAATTGAAATGTGACAACGATTTAATTAACCCTATAATTGAAATCTGTTTGGACGTAGCATTTAATTGCTTGAAAACTGTTTGAATAATTAAATATATTAAAACAATTAGAAATTAAACTTATTCTTTTATTTTGTTAAGTGTGGCGGAAAAAATGAGGAAAGGTAGTGAAAACCATCATACTTAGTATTCAGTTCATACATTTAATCATATAACTTTAGTTATTTAAGCAAAAAATAAATTAAATAAAGAGTAATATACAAATTCTATTGAAATATGTCCTTAAGTATTCACTAAAACATATCTAGAATATATTTTTGGATCAATGAATAAAATATATATTTTCCAAAAATTTTGAATAGGGAAGAGACTTTAACTTGTTCGAAATAATTGACTCATAACTGCTTGATTTTGATTCCAGGGGAGAGGGGTCATTCCATTGTTTCATTCGACTTTTTAAATTTCACTTGTAGATGGTATTGTTAAACATCCTAAAAAATGTTTTTCAGATCAGCAGCTAAAAAATAAGTTAAAAAAATAAAAATAAATAAATGAAAACGTACTGCTTTGAATATTTTAAAAAATTTGATGAATTATATATTATGTTTTGCATGTTATTATTATGCTTATTATTATGTTATGTTTAGTATGTATTTTTTTAGCAGCAGCTAAAAAATAAATGAAACAAAATAAAATTAAAAAGAATAAATGAAAACATACTGCTTTAAATTTTTTAGAAAGTTTGATGAATTATATATTTTGTTTTTTTTTTTCAAACTAAGAGCCATAACCATTATCTTACATAAAACTAATTTTATTACTGCATTAAATATTTTAATTTAATATACTGTGTCATTTACTGAATAATCCCCAAAAACTAAAGCTGGAAGATAAAAATTTCATTATCTTCAAAAAATAAGAAAATGTAAATAAAAGGAGACATCTTTTGAGCACTCAAAAATTCATGTCACTAGTCATTAACGTCTATCATGCCCTGAGAATGGCAATGTATGAAGTAAATATTTAGCTCACTCAAAAGACTAAAGGAACATGGTAGATAAGTACCTTTTCAAGAATACAATAAATCTTTTGTTACACATTCTTTGCTTCTTGGGGATAAATTTAATCCCGATAATGCCAAAATTCTAACCACTCCTGCCATATCTGCTCATCTTGATACCCAGGTATCTTGTTTTGTTCATATGAATGCCAATTCTCTTGTTGAAGATATTAGTTTCCCACCATGGAACGTGGAAATGCATTTTGCCCTTATTTGCCTTTCCAGGCTATTGAAGTTTTTCTAGTTTTGTTTTTATTTTTAATTTTTTATTTTCTATTTCCCTTTTGGGGTACTGCGGTTCTTTCAGTTTTATTTTCTACTTTTATTTATGTTTTCTCATTGCAACTTTACATTTTTGTTTTATATATCACTTTTTTCTTCATTCATATCATGCGAGTCTTAAGAATGGGCGTTTTATTTCCTTCCAATTTTTTGAAGCCCATTCAAGTTTTTACCATCAAGTATAATGGATCTTTCTTGATCATTATTTTGATCAGAGTCTTATTATAACTAATTTATAAATCAATTCAAATTTTATTTTTAAAGGAGATAAAAATGAAAGCAATCTTTGTTTTTTGGGGTGGTAATCAACTAAAAGCAAATCTGTTGCCTAGAAACTTCAAGATATTTTTCTTTTAAACTATTTAAAAAAGAAAAAAAATTCTGACCCAAGGTAACAAGGAATAGCTTCAGTTTTTATTTCATTCTTTTTATTCTCTCAGCTTGGTTGATTAGCTACAGAGTACTTCTCTCTTGTCGATTATGTGACTAGAGTTTAGTTATATTAAATTTCTAATCCTGCTATGGTGTTAGTTCTTGTCATCTTTTTGGATAGATTCCAAATATTTAAGACTTCCTAGTGCCCTAAATTTTAATCTAATTTTTTCATAATTTTGTCCCTTATTTTGACGGTCAGAGATCAAAATATGTAAAAAAAAAAATTATGTCTATTTAGAGAAAGTACGTTTTTATGTCTGATTCTGCAACTTAATTAATAGCTGGCACTAATTAATTAGCATATTAGAAGAAACCATTAAGAGTGACACTTAATACATAAAAATCCGATCATTAGAATGAAAGTTATTCAGGGTGATATTTTTTTTTTTTTTTTGCTCATTGTACAGTGCACAAAAAAAATTCAACAAACCACCCTGAATAACTTTTGATGTAATGGTCAGATCTTGACATCCTGGAATTTAATCTTATTAGTTCGAGGGAGTGACCTCAAATATGCTAATTAATTAGCATGGGCATTATAGTCTAATAGTTCCTGCATAACTGAATTTTATAAAAGTTGTATTTTTAAATTTTGATTTATCAGGAACTATTTGACCAATTTTGCTCAAATGTTATAATTTGCCATGCAAAATTGCATTCTTTGAACTGATGTCAAAACTTTTGTACCTTACAATTCAAAAAATCTTATTACTATTATTAAATAAAATTGAAGAAGAATTGAAAAATTTAAAATTAAAAAATTTAAAAATCAAAAAGTCAAAAGTTTGAAAAAATTATATTTTTTACATACCGAATCCTTTGAATTTATGATATTTCAAATTAATAAAAACATTTAGTGTAGCTAAGAAATGTTAATGTAGAGTCCACAATAATGAGATACTACTGTATAATTTTTTCTTAAAAAATATTGCACCTCAGTGAACGTCTTTAAAACTGATAATGGTTTTACACATCAACAATAGAAAACATTCAAATATACTTTTTTTCCCACTGATTTCTTAGAAGGAAATTAAATTCTTGCGTTATTCTGTCTATTTTTCTATCTTCATAGTGAAAAATTTCATACCTGTATTGCGACTCTAAAAAAAGGAAGAAATCTTAAATGACTACATTTAAAATTTTTGAAGGCTATGTGAATTATCATTATTAGTTCATTAAAGTGAGCTACATGTGACTTATTAAATATATAATTCTTAGTTATCAAATTTTTATAGGATCATTTTATGGAGGTTATTCCTAATCAAGAGTATTTACTATTAACTGCTGATGAAGTTAAGAAATTATTGGCTAGTGATATGCTGAATGTTCCTAGTGAAGAAGAAGCATTTCAGTCTCTTATGATGTGGGTGGATTATGATTTACCAAACCGAAGGAAGGATCTACCAAGTCTCTTAGAAACTATTAAACTTCCTCTTTTATCTCCGCAGGTAATCAATGTAGTTTTCATTAAAATTTAAAATACATGGTTGATAAAATTGTACAACTTAATTTGTGACAAACAGTCCTATATCAAATAAATATAGCTAAATTATGTTGTTTGCACATTTAAGAAGGTACACCACTCTATATATTCTTACATCTTAGAACATTTTTCTGAAATGAAAATGATTAAGTGCATTTGTAAACTTTAGATGATGTAAATCTCTAAACAGCTTTTTTAAGGTTTGCTGACTCAATAATTTTTTAAATTTATATTCTATATGGTTAAAAATATGATGCTGTGTGAATATTAGTAGTGTAGTTCTTATTAAATAAAAGACTTTTTGAGCTAAAAACTTTTTATTATGTAAATGATAAACTCTTATTTAACAGCCTTTTCATTCAGTTTACCATAATTTTTTTTTAAATGTTATAATTTTTTTAAGGTATACATTTTTTTAAAGTATCTAGTCTGTTGTTGAAATTTTTTTTCTTCTGAATTTGGATTTTTTAATCATTTATTTTGTGTATAGATAGAATCATATTGAAAAATGTTAGAATAAATATAGCTTATTTATAAAAAGAACTCCTCTCGCCACAAAGTCTAAGGCTGTCTGCTGCTATAAGAAACGGTGCATTTCAGTGAGGGGAGTTTCTCTCTCCTTTGATTCCCTTTCTCTTGCTAACCTGAACCTCGACTATAGTCACAGTCACTGCTCCAGATGAATGGTATGGGGAGTTCTTTCCTTAGACAGACTATATAATTGTATGTGATAGGTAAATTTTGTAATATATTTATTTATTGTTCTGCCATGATAATAGCAAGGCAAGAAGTTTCATTTATGAACAAATTGTTACTTAGTTTTTTCCCAGTGTTTCTTTGTGTGTTCGTTCATCTTGTAGTCTATATCTACCACTACAAATATACAATTCCAATTCCCTAGTATTCAAGACATGTTAACTCAATCCTTGGTTGGGGTACCTTTTCATAGATGAAGGTTGACATTGTCGATAGCTTCTATCCTCACAATGTTTTGTAGGTTTCTTCATGTAGAAACTAGCATAATTTTAAAACATGAATTATACTACCTCTAATTTATGTATTTTTTTAATTTTCTATGAAGCACAGTACTTATCAACATAATTAAATAACTTTGGATCTAATATCACCTAACCAAGAGACAAACGAACCAAGTTCCAAATATTGATCTAAAGGTGGTTGCTTTAATGAAAGGAAGAATTGGGAATAATTATGTTTACTCTGCTATATATGAAATGTAAGTTATTTCATTACTTAAATAAAAGATGTTCAAATCACACAGATAAGAAAAGATGACAATGGTCAAATTTAATGTGTGTTAAAAAAGGCCTATTGTATTTTGTTTTGTTAGGATTAAAAATATTCATGAAGTGTTTTTAGCATTTTGTTTAAGACATAGCTTTACTAATTTTGATCGCTTTTTTATCTCTAAGTCTGTTGAAAAAGGATTATCCATAAGTGTATCTTCTTTAAAGATATTCTTTTTATAGTTTCTTGCAGATCATATCGAAACTAATCCTCTATTTAGAGAAAATTCAACTTGTTACAATTTATTTGTCGAAGCTATGAAATACCATCTTCTACCAGAAAGACGATCTTTGTTGCATTCTCCTCGTACAAGGCCGCGGAAATCAACAGTTGGCTCTTTATTTATGATAGGTGGCATGGATGGAGGAAAAGGTGAATCTGTATTGCATTTTTTTATGCTATTTTGTTCTTTTTTGTCTACATTTTCAAAATTTTTTTCTTAGCTTTTATTGTTCACAAAGAGCTGTTAGTAATAAGAGCCAAATTCACATTTTTCCTTTATTAACATATAAGGGGTTAATATAGAAAACTTTGCTTGTTGCCATTCATAAAAAAAGGGGAAGGATACTCTCCAATGCTTTTTTTTTATTTTGTATAAGAGAAATAAACATTCATTATAAAATGAAAAATATTGCTCAAGCTCTTGCCCATCCACGTTTAACAAGAGAATATTGGTTTTATTACTTAAGTTTTTCAAATAGTGCTTTTTTTTTCTTTTTTTCAAGAAGTTTTTGACAATTTATTTAGTAATTGTGTTTATTATAAAAATTGAAATATTGTAATTTTAAAACACATTAACTCTCCAAGCGTTGAGCCCCAAGGAAAAATGATACTTAAATTTTCCTGCTATGCACTATATTTTCATACAATCCCATGGAGGAACTGGTTTTTTGATGCAGGAAACCTGTGCCTGAAAGTGTGGAAAAAGCCAAAACTAACACTCAGAGGGTTAAACTGTTTCACTCTAAAATTTTCATCCCTTTACGCAGTTGATTTATTAGGCAGTGTTTGAAACATTGCATTTATAAAAATGTTTTCTTAAGAAGTATTCAAAAATATTCTTTCGTATTTGCTTATCAAGAAGTATTCTTTTGTGTTTACTTATTTTGAAGGATTAAGCAATGTGACAGTCTCATGAATTCATGAATTATTATAGCACAAACTTTTTGCTTTACCTTTTTTTAAGCATACATATTTTTTTATCAGGATGAGATTTTATAAAGAACTATCCGATTTGCTACTCCAATGAAATATGAAGTTTTTTCTTTATCTTTGTATTATGTAAATAATTATATATCCATCTCACCCTGTCTCTGTGTATGTATCTCACAATATTATTAATGGACATATTTTTTATATTAATTTCAAAATATCAATGAAAATTAGGTTTTTATGAGGAAAAAAAGACATGTATTTCTTGTTATTGTTATAATGCTTAAAATAAGAAACCTAAGTATGTGCCTCAACTTTAGTGTGGGCTATGTTTATACATGTCAAAGTCCATCTAAGAATTTCTTTCTATTAATTATTAATTTCTAATATTAATTCATTTTTTAAGAATTGAATTTTAATTTTCATACTAGTTTTTTACAAATGTTTCCATTTAGTGACAGATTATTTGATTCTACTAAATGAAGAAATATCTTTTTTATTTTTTAAATTCTTTTCTGAACCATTCTTATTTATTATTTTTTAAATGTGTTATGTATATTCCAGGCTCTTGCCGAATTGAAAAGTATGATTTAAGAAGTAATACTTGGTGCGACTATGGCACTATGACAGCAAGAAGACTGCAGTTTGGTGCAGCAATGATAGACAATAAACTTTATATTGTTGGTGGACGTGATGGTTTAAAAACATTAAATGTTGTTGAGTGTTATGATTTTGCTTTGAAAAGATGGATATCTATGCCATCTATGTCAACTCATCGACATGGACTTGGTAACTAAAATTACTTTAATAACGAAAGATTTTTTGCTAAAAGGATTTTTTTTTCTGTTACCTGTATTATTAGTGATTTTTTTACGAAATCATGAATAATGCTATTTTCCTTGTTATTAAAGTATTTGTTATAGAAAATATATGTCTTATTTTAAACTATAGTCTAAAAATATTTAACCTGTCTAGAAATATTTATGCTTTTTTTATTTGACTCAAGTACTTAGATGACTTCAATATTATAAGTGCTTATTCTTTGTTAACATATTAGAAGAAAATTCTGTGTTTTTATACAATATATTTTGAAAACTAAATTTACAAGCTTTGTAAGCATTGATAATATGATTCAGGTGTTTTATACAAGCACCATTACTCAAAAAAACTAATGAGTTTTCTTCTGAAAATTAGTCAACTCTTAAATTAAATCTATATACCAGGGAGCTTTGCTCTCTTCTTCTTGCCAATTGCTACTTAATAATATTTTTGTGTGCTTTGCAAACAAAATTCAATGCATTAAACAAACAAGACAAAGTTTAATATTCTTCATATCCACTTTCATTATTTCAATTAGATTTATAAAAATAGTACTGTAAGCTGTGATAACAAATTCCGTTGAATGCTATTGCATCAATAAAGATTGGAATCTATTTTGTTGGCTGGGGAGTAGAAATAATTAGAATTATTTAGAGTTTTAGTAGTAGATTAATTTCTACTTCCAAAGCATGCTTAGCTGTGCTAGATTCAGTTTATTGTGATTCTGATAGGAGGCCGGTTGATGCTTATGGTGCTTCTTCCTCCCCTATTGATTTCAATTAAGGTTTTAGAAATACTACAATAAACTTTCCCTAAATTAGACAAAAAGTAAGAAATAAAAAATTTCAGTTTAGAAAAAAACAATTTGTTTGATAATCTAATCTATCGTAATATCTTACTTTAAAATTATCTGAATAACTCCTCAATCCTTAATGATATTATGCAATTCCTTTTTCATTTACATTATATTGATAATTAAATCCAAAAATTTATTTTAGGACTAAAAAAACTTAACATCTATTTCAAAGGATAAAAAAGGTTCTTTACATAAAACTCTAAGCAAAATTTTAACACCTATGATTTATTTATCCTTGTTATTATTATGTTACTCTTTTTAGGTGTTGGTGTTTTGGGAGGTCCTATGTATGCTGTTGGAGGACATGATGGCTGGACCTATTTGAGTGCCGTGGAAAGATGGGACGCTAGTACTCGACAATGGAGCTATGTTGCTCCTTTGAACACACAGCGAAGTACTGCTGGTGTTGCTGTCTTAAACGATAGGTAATTACTTCTTTCCCAAATAACATATACTTATTGACAGTCACAGAAACATATTTATCTCTATTGATAAATCATCAATTTACTGCTGAAAATTTATAATATCAATTTCCATAATTAATGCTAATAATTATGGTTTCATTAAAAATGGACAGCCATATTTATATGTATCCCTTTTTTTTTGTTAAGTAATTTTCTTTTCTTGAATTATATTTAAGAGAGAATTATTTTATATTCCTTTTTGGAGCTTTCGTATTGTTTGTGGTCACTCTAATCGATAGCTCAAGGTTTATTTCGTAAATAAGAAGAACACTGGTCTTCAATGGACTGTATATCTCTTTATTTTTCAAGACACACGGACTACGTCCGCCATTTATGAAGTTCTCAAGGTATATATAAATCTTTCACAAAAAAAGGGTGGCGCGGCAGTCGCACATGCGCGAACACGTATAATTTAATTTTTTCAGCAAAGACACTCTTATCTTTGAATTATTGAAACTTTCTGAAAAGTAGATCATATAATTTTAAAAGTAATATATATTTAAAAGAAGAAAAGTTTCAAAAATTAAATGTCTTTTATTTTGACTTAATTTGTTTCTAACTCATCTACTTTCCATACAACCTCTGTACTTGACTAAGACTGCCTTCATCATATCATTGTCTTCCCTTTCAATGACTTCCTTCTGTTTCTTCATAGAAAAATTTTACAGATTTAGACTATATTTTTAAGATATTCTGCTCTTCAAGACAAACACTGTTCTGTAAAAAAAAAATTCTTTTTAGCAAATTTGTACTAGCCTGCTAGAAGGAAATTTAGTCACTAGACTTTTACTAGGTGTACGAGATTTTATTTTACAACCGTCTTTGAACAGCCGACCCAATTCTGAGTTTATGACCATCTATGTTCAACTCTGTAGCCTTGTAATTTTGAACTCAATCCAGAAGACAAAGAAACTGCTGGATCAAGTATTGAGCCAGACTAGTCTTCATGGAGGACTTTTTGGTGAAATTAGCCTGCATTTGCGGTACATGGAGAGAAAAACAACTAAAACTTCCCATGGTTAGTCCCACTTCAATGGGATTCTGACCCATTTACTACAGAGGATATTTTATGTCAGTTCTGTTGTTAGCTCGAGTCAAGAGCAGAATTCCCATCAACCCACCACCATTGGGATTTGAACCTTGGCCACCTCATTCGGAGATAAATGTTCTATCCACTGAGCTCTATCTCCTCTAAATTAAAAAAAGAACATAATTTTTTAACAAGGATAAAAGAACATTTAAAAGAACATAAATAAGAAGTATGCACACCAAAATTTTTTTCTGAATGCATATGCTCAAATTCTTTCAAATAGCAAACATACACTAATCATTTCATTGGTATATACAATTTATTATATAACAATAAAAAAAAGCTAAAAGAGAGCCAATGCCTACTGTGCCCATCTCAGTATTCTTGACCTTGGGCTCTAGGGTGCAAGAGCAGATGTTTCGGTTAGGTGGTCAGCCGATCGCGAAACCCCCAGTGTTTAGTTCCCAAACTTGCTTGGTACTCATTTATTGACCCACTACAGGGATGAAAGGCTGAGTCCTGGGTTCGATCCTCGGGCCAGGCAAGGTTGACTCAGCCTTTCATCCCTTCAGTGGGTTGATAAATGAGTACCAAGCAAGCTTGGGAACTAAACACTGGGGGTTCGCCTGACCACCCGACCGAAACATCTGCTCCTGCATCCCAGAGCCCAAGGTCAAGAAAACAGATGGGCACAGTAGGCTTTGGCCCTCTATGGGCTGTCGCACCACTGAGTTTAGTTTATACCCACTTTTTTTAGACGGAAATTTATTGCCTAACAGTTGAAATATCAACTTAGCAATATTTTTCATGCTTCAAAATTTACTCCATTTTTTCTAGTATGGGGAGACAGATAGCTGGTAACAAAAAATGCTGTGATTTTCAACCTTAAAATTATATTTTAAGAAATGAGAATTTTTTTTTTTTTGTCTCTCTTTTGCCTTTTTATTATGATACAGCATTTTTTAAAGAGTGTTTCTAATGAACATTATTTTTGATCACCTCTTAAGCTACTTGAAAAGGGATTAAATTTTCTTTCAAAAATTGAAGCACATCTTTTTTCTTTCTTCTTTTTTACATCTGGTATATTTTGAGTCCTTAAAACTAAAGTTTCAGAGGCAGAACAATAATTTAACAGCTGTTAGAAATAATAATTAGTTGAAGTGAATTGAATCAATAACTGTTCTACCTAAATATTATGGCAATAGATGTTAGATTTTTACATAACTGGCTTACAATTTGTATATTCATGAATTATGTAAAAATTTAAACAATGTAAAGAACTTATTTTCTGACAATATAAATGTATCAATTCTTTTTTTATTATAAAATCTATTTTTATGTAAAATTGTCTTAGATGAAAAAATGATTAAATTTATATTATAAAATTTTTCCATTCTTATTAATTTTTCAATATCATATTTTAAACTAATTTTTAGGACTTGGGACACACCACAATAATCAAATATATACTTTTAAAACAATAACAACATTTTGGAAGAAAAATAATATGCTATGACTATAAATTTTTAAAAATGTTTCATTAGTTATCTATTACATAGCAAAAAATAATTACATAATTAAAAAGTATGTTTAATAACTTAATAAAGTTTAATATCTTAATGATATAATTGAAAATATTGTTACTATATAGTAGACTTAAATATCTAATCAGATCTTTCAAAAAAAAAAAAATTTTAAATCGGTTAATACATGATACATTATTTTTGAGAGAGGTAAAATTACTTTTTATTTTATTCTTAACAGTATTGAAAATCTAAAAAAAGTCTTATGTTTTTCTTTCAATTTTCAGAAAAGAAATAATTTTTTTATAATCCAGAATTTAACATTATTTGCCTTAAAACGTTTTAAGGTTTCTGCCAATTTAATATTTATTGGTATTATGTGTTGCGTTTATGTGAGATATTTCAGTAATTCTGTTGAAAACATTGGTATATCCAAAAATAATATTAAATGTTATTAATGTATGCATAGGTTGTATGCTGTAGGTGGCAGAGATGGTAGTTCTTGTCTACGATCTGTTGAATGCTTTGATCCACATCGAAATAAATGGACTTTTTGTGCACCTATGTCTATCAGACGAGGTGGTGCTGGAGTGGGTGTTATAAACAACTATCTGTTTGCTTTAGGTGGTCATGATGCTCCTATTTTAAATCCAGGTGTTTCAAGATTTGAATGTGTTGAAAGGTAATTTAAAGGACAAAAGTTATGTTTAAAAAATTTATTTATTGAAATTGTTGTTCATTTGTATATTTTATCCAGCAATATTAATTATTTTAGAAAGGTTGTTTAAAAATTGAAATATAAATAGTTAAGTTTTTATTGTTTTTTATATAATAATTCCTTCCTCTATTCTCTTATGAAAAAATTTTATCATTTATTTCATTTCAGAAATATATGTTTCATATTTTTGATTAATACTATTTTTTTCAATGTTTCAGCCAATTAAAATTTTTGCTCATTTCAAAAATACATAATCTTCTTTTATGAAAATTGGAGCATAAATATGTAAAAATTCTAATTACAGGGTGGCTTGTAATTTTTTTTGTAACCATAGTTTATGTGCTTGTACATAATGATGAAAAGTTGTTTTTCTTGGAATTTAAAAAAATTCTTTTGATTAAGTACAATAACACTTAGATTTTTCAATAAAATTTAGGTATGATCCCAGAACTGACACGTGGACATTAGTGGCTCCAATGAAAATAGGACGTGATGCCATTGGTGTTGGTGTTCTTGGTGATCGTTTAATAGCAGTTGGAGGCTATGATGGACAATCATATTTGAAAATAGTTGAAGCTTATGATCCACAAACGAATGAATGGGAAGAAGTAATGTATTTGAAATATTAAGCTTATTATATTTTTATATATTCCTATGATTCATAATTTCTCTTACTTTAAATTTCTATAATTATACTGCATACCTTTTTGTTGAGAAACATTGCTAATAATTTTTCTGTCTTATTTCTAACAAGTTGTATGCAGAAATAATTAGGAAAAAGCTGGGTATTTTATGAGTTGCAGTTTAAGATATCTGTAATTTCTCCCTTTCCAAAGGTGAGATTGAGCTATGATCTTAAACTTTTATAGAGAAAAGTTTGCTATCTAGACTAGTGAGGAATTCTTTCTTATGCAATTTTTACTTTGTATCCAATGTGGCCAAACTCAAGTTGCCTAGCAGTAAATTGATCTTAAATTAAATACATGCTTTCCACAAGCATCACTGGTTGCTATTAGTAATTGAGTGGGTGACCACTTTGATCAGCCTGCGTAAGGACTGAGGGTGCACAATATCAATAGTATCACTGTAAAGTGTTCTAGTTCAGGTGCAGGTCGGATCATCCTCAGAGTTGTTTTCCAAACTGTCACCAATAGCCCATTGTGCAGCTCTAGTGCAACATAAATAAAGTACCTACCTACCTACCAAACTCAAGTTGATAAGACTAATAATTCAGAAGTTACAAGGATTTTGTAAGTTTAATTTTTCGACTAGTTCTTATTTACACATCTGACATTGTATTGACATTTCCTATGTATTTTATATGATGAGACCAAATTGTTTAAACTAATAATTTTGAAGTTAAGACAATTTTTTTGCATAAATAAGTCTAAATCATAAATTTTACTTTTTAATAGTTTAGAAGTTAAAAGAATTTTGTTTGTTAACTATTAGTTGATATGAAAAAATGGTTGTTCCAATGCTATGTATCATGTAAAAATTATTCGATCTTACTTAAATAATTAATATAATTTTCTCTTGGTTATACTGAGGTGAGCAAATTTATATATAAAAAATGAAATAAATTATAAGAAGGCCAAAATTTAAGCTTAGTTTCCTGACTAAAATGTTAGTATCATTTTTATTTTCCAAAGCATAACATTTAAGACTCAAGAATTAAAATCTGAAAAATAAGGTATATTTATTCACAGGAAATACTTTTTATGTTTGATTTTGTAATTTAATTTAGTATTGTAATATTTCTTCAGACCTGAATTCTACTATTTTTTATAATTAAATCAAAATTTTAAGTGCAAGAATTTCTCTTTACCAGCATAATTTTTCTTAGGGGCACCAATCAGATTAGAGCACTGTACGAGATTCATTTTTCTTTGAAACAAATTATCTTATGTATGACCAGGTTTCACGATAACTTTTTCCAAAAATTTAAGCTCAGTTTAAGCAATGTACTAAAGTGCAATTGTTTAAGGATAGATTTTTACATTATTCTTATTTATTTTTTTTTTTTGCAATTTGTCATACCTGAATTATAATTAGTATTTAAAGCAGAAAGCAATGAGACTTCTCCTTTGCTCTCTATTTCATATTAAATGATTAGTTAATGTCAGAAACAATTAAAAGAAGAAATACAGATTTCTGAAAAATGACATACCCTGAGTAAAAATAAAAACTTAAGGGTTAAAAAACATCTTTGTATATTTTGTATCAATACATGGATTACATTTTATAAAATAGTAAAAAATATTCCATAAATAAAAGACCTGGGTGCATATTAAAGCTTTCCAACAGTGTCAATATTTACTTGTTCAGATGTCATCTCTGTCCTTGATACCATCTATGCAAATGAGTCCTCTCGTTGGTATGAAGATGTTTGAAAAGAAGAGTCAGGTGATATTCGAGTTGTCTGCAATTGGTCAAAATTGCTTGGCATTCCTACTATAGCCATTAAACGATAGAGCCCTAAAAATGGGGCTAGGGGCTTAGCCATGGTTGGGTGATGTGTATGTAAATTTCTTGCCGCTTACACCACAGATGAACATTTAGAAGTTTGAAATTAATTGACTCAAGTAAACTCTAGCTCTAAGAAACTGGAGAACATTAAAACTAGAGTACTAATAAAAGTACAATTAGAAAGAAAATGTATATAGATATATATTTTACAAGACCTTATTGCAACTGAAATTTTCCTGAAAAAGTATCAGTCTTTATAAATTTATTTGTTTTACTGTTGTTAAAACTTTTCTTAATGAAGACTTATATGGATAATATAAATGTATGTGACACAAAAATAAGTATGTTGATGATTCAGACTCTTATGAGTCTCAGGGAATCTATGAAGGAATTTCAATACATTTTGTTGTAGATGGTTACCACTCTCTTTAGAATCCTGGAAAAACCAGGAGTTCTGAGAAGAATTTGCAATTCCCTTTGTTAAGTTCTTGAAATACAAGCAATGGGCAGTTTTGTATGTGGGTGATTCTCCAAAAACTCAACACTATAATGCTCTAACAAAATATCACAAAATTGGCTTGAGATAAAAAGTTACTTTTAAGACATAATTTTTTCCTATGTATTTCCATGCATTTAAAAAAGATTATTCATTTAAAATTTCTTAAAAAATATATTGAAATTATCTATATGTCACTCTTCTAGCCTGTCCTAAATTCTTATTATTTAATTTATTAAAAATGTTTACACCGACATTCAAACATTTAAAGTATATTAATTAGCTGTATACTTTAAGGTGTAAAATAATATAGTTTTTTAAAACTGTTTAATCTTTTAACTCACCATATTGTATCATTTAAAATTTGTCCTAAGATTTTCATGTCACTTTCGTGACACAAGAAATTTTTCTTTAATTTAAAGGAAAGAGAGAAAATTTTTAGTCTTGCTCATAGGAACCCTGTATATTCTCACCATTCTATTGGGTTGATAAAGTGCTTTAAAGATCAGATTCACCTGTCATTCTTATAATAGATTTGAAACTCTGAATTAAGGCATACAACATTTTCTGCTATCACTCTCATGCACAGCATGTCTATTATACGAGAAAACATTCTTTAAAAACTAATACATGTTATGTGTAATAGTGTAATGATTCTAGTTGAAGAACTTTCTTAAACCTAAATCTGTCTTTAGAACTTTGTAGCAGAAATAATATTTAAAACAAAATGTATTTCTATTGTCCTGGAATTTTCTAAGCCAACATTGATAAAAGGAGATTCCTTTATTTTTCTCATGTTAAGTGCCTTATAAAGAATGAGTATAGTTTTTTCGAATTCAGTTATAAGCACATTCAGTTTTAAGTATTCGGGATTTGAAATCGTTAAGATTTTGGAGAATCACCTAGCTATGATCACATAAAAATTCACTGCTTGTGATGTTTCTCTCTATTCTTACACATTACAATTGTTGGCTAACTTAAAAAACTTATCTAGTGGTATTATCAACGATTCCTTGTTATTATTGCTATTTTAATAATTTTTACTTTCTATGAAACAAGGATTTTTTGTATTAAAATAATCATAAGTCAATTCACATTTATCCTGTGATAGTTAATGATTTTTATTTATTTTTTGTAGTTTTAAAATTAATAGACATAGTCCTTTAAAGCACGAAAAAGTAATGAATATTTATCGAACAAAATTTTTTCTGCCAAATTAATGAAAGTTCCTTTTTGTGTAAGTGTATAATTTTTTTTTTTTTAAATGCTCTAATTTAAATCTTTCTGATAAATTTTTTTTTCAATTTTACTCTGGGAATTTAGTTTCATCTCTCTGGAGAGTGGAAGGAAATTTGTTGTTTTCAGGTGCTTTAAAAAATTAAAGAGAACTTTGTATTGCATTAACAGTTAAACAGCCTCTTTTCTAATAGTTTCAAGATATTTTAGAAAGTTCTCGGATATATTTTTTAAAATTTTATGAAAGATCCATTAATACTCATGGATGACAACCTAATAAAGAAAATTGCTAGCACACACACAAAGTTTTGTTCCTCTATAATAGAACACGGAGAAAAATTATTCCAACAAAGTAAATTTCGCTTCTTCATGAATTGTTATATCAGCAACTTCACATTGTTTATAAACCTCAGTGGACAGGGGAATTTTTTTTTTAAAAAAAGAATGTGCTTTAATATAGAATTTTCTAATTGATAAATAAAATTGCCAATAAGTAGTATTCATCGATCAAAAAACTTTCAAAATCAAAAATAATTTTTTTGTAGCATGTTTAGCAGCTAGATCAGGGGCTTGCAACTTACACGAGGCTGGGGGCCACAATTAAAAACAAATGGCGGGCCGCAACTTTTTCAAAATTTTATATAGGACTCTTTTATGTTTGAAGGAACACTAAATATTACTGTCTGATTTTTACCAAGTTGTACAAAACAAAAGTATTGAATTACAAATTAAAATAAGAAGCAGATTTTTAAAAACATTTAATTGCATATTAAAAAATTCGGGTTACAATAACTTTAATGTGCACCCATGTATTAAACAATTAATGTGCAACAGATATCTAATTGTTAAGTTATAAAACTTTAAAAAGGTTGGTATTAAAACTTACATAGTAGCACACAAAATTGAGGTTTGTCTGCTGCAACCACATGAGAATAGATATTTACAAATGTGTGTGTAAATATTTTCGTCCAAAATGAGTGGTTTCAAAAAGTTAAATCGGAGAATTTCTGATACAATACAAAAAAATAAAATAGATAAAAGCAACATATACGACTATTTCTGTATTTGAGTAATTATTTTCTTGGATACAAAACCTGAGAAATAATTTTTTTTGCACCATTAGTTCGATAAATTTCACGGAAACGAAGAAATTTGGTTTTTATTAACGAGAAAAGTATTTTAATCCCATATAGATTTTTCACGAAAATTGTCTGCAAAAAAATTACAACTAATATATTTTAGTTTGCGGGCCGCCAGTTGGAAACCACTGAGCTAGATGGATTAAGTGGCAAGTACAGCTAGCTATGAATGATAGCATTAAGATTCATTTTCTTGATAAATGATCCCACTCCTGCTGTCTAAGCCTCACTGAAACATTTTCAATGCAACAGGCAATATAATGTTTACATGGAACACTAATTTTTCCATAATACACTTTCAATGCGTAAAGAAATATTTTCACCTGTATCATCCTTGTCCAACTTTGGGAGGGAGAAAAAGGTCTTAATTTCCCCACTAGTATCATCAAAGAATGTTACTACAAGAGGAAAAAGTTTGTCACTAGATGAATTGCGGCCGTCTGTTGCTAAAGTAAGTTTTAGCTAATCTTTTGCATCTTTCTGTGCTTTTTCTTCTAACATATTTAAATTTAACGGTAATAGCCAAATATGGGGACATGAGCTAACAATGGACCTCCTTGGTCCATAACAGATAACAGCAAATCATGTTGAATTAAAAAATTCACAAAAAGAGTCTTTACTCAAATTGCATTTTAGCTTTCTTTTGTAGTACCCAAAAACATGTCTTTAACGCTTTTACTGGAGATGGAGGCAGCTCCATTCGTTTGATGGAGTAATTCTTCCACATGCCTTAAATAGTCATTTCGACTTCCATGTACAAACGAAAAATTGCATAAGTAAATATTATAATATACTTGATGTGATGACTTAGTGAAACAAGTAAATACCAGCCATTCTACTGAATATTCTTTCCAAAACATCTGTAACTGTTTTTTAGAAGACGTGATCCAAACTCTGATCGGCAACTAGCATCAGGCAAACAAAAGAGTGCACTCTGTATGCTTAAGATAAACTATTCTTGGAGGAAGAAAAAAACATTTCTTACACTGGCCGCAGCTATGGAGGTGACATCACTCAACCAGTTCTAGATGTACAGGTTAAGTGAAGTCATGCAACGGCTAGAACACTGAGTGTGAAAACATGGTTTACCATTGGGAGAAGAAAGCGAACAGAAATCTCAGATGTGGTGACGTCATCGGTAGAAATGGGTGAAAATTAGCTGTTGGGGTTTTTATTTTTCAGTAAAATTGATATCTTTGCAGAGTTCTCGGAGTACAATGGAATTTCCTGAAATTCTGGGGTATCTACCGGCTGTGTTATTTGTTTCACTTTTTGTAGAGAATTTTTATTTAATCTTTTATTATATAGAAAATTAAGAGAAATATCTTTTTTTCTAGATTAAAGAGCTTGAAGATGGACGTGCTGGAATGTGTGTTGTTGTTGTGAAAAATCTACATGTGAGCGAATAGCATAAAGTCCAAAGGATTTTTTAAATTTCTTGTGATAACTTTGAAATTTTATAAATTTTTTACATTTAAGATATCGTTACAAAATGCAAAAGTATTTATTTATTGTAATGTGCAATTGTATAACTATACAAAGTTGTTCATAACAAATGATGAAAAATTTCCAGTTAACAAAATCATCATTGATATGAGCTAGGAAACTATATATTCTGTGTTTAAGTCCTTTTCATATTTATATTGCTCACAAGTAATCAAAAATATTTCAGAGCCTTATGTGAGCAATGTGTACGAACTTATATTTATAGAAATAAGCAAACTGCCATACTTTTAATTGTCAGTTTGCTTTTGTGGGCTTTCAATATTGATTCTGCATGGATTGAATTTAGAACTTTAAAATTTAATTACATATTAATAAATTTTGTATAAATCTTAATCCTAATGTTGTAATTGTTAAGTCAATAGGATTAAAATTTATAAATGTATGGATTCCCCATTTTACAGTCTTTGTTTAGTTCTTAAATTAGTGACGCAAAATGAGAAATCAAACTAATTTATATGAATCAAAGTAAATAAAAATCAACCATTTTATTTTATAAAATAATTAGTTTCAGTAATACTAAAAAATATTTTTCTTTATGTTTATGGCATATTTGAATATATGGTATGCAACTAAATTAACTACACAAAATTTTCATATTGAATTTTGCATGTGTTGAATAAATGTTTTGTGTCTGAGCATTGCATTAATCATTACAGCAAAGATTTAAGTAGCATGGTATTAGAGTTTTCTTTTTTTTTATTTGCAATTAAGTGTAAGCAAGTTTTCTAAATTTAAATATACGAACAATCATGTATTCGTGTGTGAGCTTATATGTAATATGTATTTTTAATCTATTATCATAAGTTGATTAGTATCTTATTTTCTTCCAATAATATATGTGATAACTGTCATGAATTTCTTTGCTTCTAGTGGTATTTAGTATTATCCCCTCAGTTAGCTATTACCTAACAAGGCAACACCTGGAAAACTATATTATGTAATTTTACTTATGTGGTCTGAATGTGCACGAAGCTGAAATCTGTACAAGACTTATGTTACAATACTTGGGTAATGTTTCATTAGTAGAATATATGGCCCTAAATTAATTGAATGTTTTCTTTATAATATTGTTGTTCATCGTTTGCTATTTGTTATGTTATAACTTATGGGTTAAAAAAAGCTCCCAGATTGGCCAGTAAAAAAAATTTTAAAAAATCTATTCACATTTTGCAAAATGAAATGTCTTTTTAGAAACTTATATATTTAATTAAAAAGCCTCTCAATATTTTAATGCATTTATAAAACAATCAAAATCTTCAATTGCTATGATTATTCTGCTAAATTTCTGTCCCTGGAGGCATATCTGTAAAACAATTGAAATTGTAAGGGCCAGATCTGGAGAATAGAATAGGTGAGATAGTATTTAAAACCCGACTCGTGAAGTTTTGCAATTGTAGTAATTAATTTGCAGTAAGGTGCGTAATTCTATGAAACCAAAATTTCTTCTTCACAATGTAAGGTAGGTTCATCCTATTTCCATTCAATACTAATTTGTATTATTCCCTATTGATGTTCTTTCTGATAGTCTGCGCATATGATACCACCAAAAAAAACTTGTTTACTGGATGTAACTTCATTGTTGAAAAATATCTGAAACTTTATTATAGTATTTCAAATGATATTTTGTTGAAAAACACTATGAAACGTTTAAATATAAAAGTAGAGTTAGTATTTCAATTCAACTTTCTTAACTTTGGTAATTTAATGAAGTAATAAAATTAAGAGACATTTTAAAGTTTGGAAATCAGACCATATTTTTAGATGAAACATATAGTGAAACTAGAAATATTATTACTGGAGAAATAAAAAATATCGAGATTGTTAAACTATTTTATTGAATTTTTAAGTTGTTATTTTCTAGAATTCAGTTTAAAAATTTAATTTATTAAAATTTAACTTTAAGAACTAAAATGGATTTGTTTCTGCTTAAATTCATGATGCAATGAAGTGAATAAATTGTAAGAAATAGTAATCAATTTCAGTATTACAATCTGAGGTTATAAATTTTTTTATCAATCATTTACTTCCTACACAAAGGTATATTGGCACTATGAATAAATATTGAGAGAAATATTTTAATCTTTCACTTTGTTTGGTGTTTAATGTTTTTTAGATTAGATAGATAAGTACTATCAAACTATTTAATTAAAGGAAATCAATTTTATGAACCGTTTCTGTGAAAATTTGAAATTAACTGTTTTATGTTATAATTTTAAAAATTTAGGGAATTATCTAATGGAATTTAAAGCTCAGAATAATTTTCAATACTCTGTGCTTAGCTGCATTGTTTTTGTCGCTGGAAAACTAATAAAAAAATCTGTAGCTCTTTTGTTTAAAAATAATTTAACTTTATCTACATTTACAGTTTCCAATAAAGATGTATTCAAAATTTTTTGTTGCTAAACTGATTATTATATTCAAAGTGGCATATATTTTTCAAAGTTTTGTGAGGAAAATAATGACAAGGTATATTAACACAATATTTAACTTATAAAAGATAGATAATTCAAGTGGCACAAATAGTGCAAGAATCTAAAATATTAAATGCATTAACAATTTTATAGGATTAAGTCTTGTTATTACAACTATTTATGTAATATTTTTCAAGGATTCTATTAAGCGTGTCTACTTATCGCCAGTATGCTTACCGCAGAGGATTTAATTTGGCTTTTTAATTCATAGTCGCTAATTGACCATGTTCAGAACTACCAATTGTTACTGTGCAGTTTTGCGCAGTACCAATTGTAATAAATATGCAGTTTTTGCCCTTTATTTTTTATGGGCTTTAGTCTTTAGCTGTTATCACATTTCGTAGCACATGTAGTAACATTTTTATAAAGAACATTTTGAGCTAAATAGAGATTCCTAGTGACAATTCACAATTTGATAGCGCCACGGTGCTTTTGCCGAAAAATACAGTAATTTCTATATAAACAACAGACCCTTACATATTTTTAAACTTAAATTTCAGCACTTATTTTTAAGAGTTCCACTTAATTCCTGTTAATTATTTAAGATAATAGAGATGTTTAATACTTAACGAAAAAGATATATCCAATCTTTTTAACACTTTGTTATTGTTAAACATTATACCTATATTGTTTATAAATCTTTCATTGCATTTAAAATTCTGCTACATCTTTAGACCACAGAAAACTGTTGAATGTACTTTTTTGTTGCAAACAGAGTGGCATAATCTTGTTTACTTTACAAGTAATCTGATTACAATGCTAAAACTTACCGAGGGAAGCAAACACTACTACTTTCTTGGTGATTGAGGATATAGAGTTCTACTGCAAACCTGCAGACAATTAGAACAAAAGTACAGATTCTAATTAACCAACCCTTGTATTTTAAGTCAAGTCTATTGTAACATTTTTAAATGGAAAAAAAAAATTTTTGAGAAACATGTGAATGAATTAAGACTTTTGTCTGATAATTTTCAATTGCAAAAGTCTGCCAGCATGTGTTGAAAATGCTACTTTTGTAATGCTTACTGGTGTAAAGTAATGCATTTTGCTATTATTTGCAACTTGCACAACTGAATTTATAGATGTGCCGAATTTATTACACAATTTTACTTGCATGTGAATTTATATAAACAAGCTTCGTTTTTGTCAAGATTTGAATGCATGCATTTTCTATTTGTTTTAAACCTTTGCATTTATATTTTAAAAGTATGGTTAGCTCAGTAAAAAAAAAAATGCGAAACAATTCTTGCTTGGTGACAGTTTCTAAGTATTAAGAGTAGTCCAAAGTTGTGTAGTAACACTTTGAGGGTACTATACTTTGTAATATTATTAGTAATACTTTGTTAATTATCAAACTTTTTAATTGAAGTGCTCAAAATAATTGCAAATACAATATAAAGTCTCATATCTGTAAGTCTGTTTTCAGACTCTTTAACATTCAAAATAAACAAATCTCTTCCTTTTACAAGTAAAATATTCATGGTTGCGATCAATTACAAAGTCTTATGCATAAGAAATAGATTTTTTTGAGCAATATTTCTTTAAATTAAAGACCTATTTTCCGAAAAAAATCTATTCTTAGGACTTATCAGAGTCTCGACTTGTGTGGATATTTTGAGGCTTTATTTCTATAACAATTTAGACAGTTTACTAGGACTAAAAAAAAAAAACATGATTACGATGTTTCAAAAATTATTAAGTAAACATTGAGTACCCTATTTTAAAAACCTTAAAAAAATTTCTCTATGTTTTGATATTAAATAGACTTAATTTTTCTTCATTTCATGAATACCATCTTTTCCCTTTTAATTGGAGGTTTTTCAAAAATGTTTAAATTGGTATCAAACTTCATGCGTTAGCATCTGATTTTTTATTTAATAAATTATATTTACAATTATTTTGACCAATTAAATAATTCCAACCTATATATAAAACACAATAATTCTGAAGTTATTAAGTGATGGCGAAATCAGACAAATTCTACATGCTCCGTTATTTTTCAACCACTTTAGATATTGTGAGGAGCTTAAAATTTTATTAAGGTAATTTTGCCATTGTTGTCAGTTTATTTATAAAACAATCAAATATTATGCATATGTGACTTGCATTTATGATTCATTGTGTTTTCCTTATGTGATTTTGAATTGTACATGCTTAATATACTTTCTATAAGATGCTAAAATTTTTAAAAAATGTGTTAAGTAGAATTTCAAAAAATTAGATTATCTTAGAACTGATTTTAGAGACAAAGTTCTTCCTTATTTAATTTAGTTCTGCAGAATTTAATCAAGTATTTAACATTCCACTTCTATGAGTGATTGGGATACTGACATTCCAGGATATTTATGTTTCACAATTTGCCAAAGTGAAAAGTAAATATCAAAGTGCATAATTGATTAGTATTATTGATTTTGATATTCTTTGAATATTTTTAACCTTAGTGTTATTTTCCATTTTAATATACTTATATATTATTCTTCTGAGGTCGACGATTCAACTTTTTAACCAACCCCAAACTAAGTTTGAGATAAAACTAGTTTGCTTTCCTGCACCAAAACTGATTTTTTTCCTATGTTTTTCCATAAAATTAGTGTGCTTAGCAAGAAAATTTTTATTTGCTCAAGTAACTTCAGATAAAGGGTTAAATTTAATAATTAAAGTCAGCAAATTGCAATTTTTACCAAAGAGATTTTTAGTTATGATAATTAGAATAGAATTTTTTTTATTTACAACCTCATTATGTAAACTTCAAATATGTATGAAAAAAAAACTGCAATATGTATTTTACGCTACAGGAATAGTGACTTAACAAAATTGTACAAAATTTTTCATCTTAAACAATATGTTCTTAACTTTTAATTATTTTAAAATTATCTTCTTTGCTAGTTATCTGCTCTCCATTTCTTATGAAATGCTATAGTATAAATGTTATTTTTTCCTTTAGAAAATCTGATCCACACTATTTTGCTCTGCATTACATTTTATTCTTCAAAATTTTTTCTGTGTGAGAATTTTCCCCCAAGATATTTTTACTTAATATTGCAATTTTTTTTCAGGGACAAAATTTGAAAAAAGGTTAAAAAATTTGAGGTGGGTTAAGTAGAAGATCATTTAAAAGACTTCAAATAATTTTCTAACTCTTAAATACTCATTCAAGATAATTTCATTTTATATTATTAGAATTTTTGGAGAGATTTTAAAGTTACTAATGGTCTAAATAATCATGAAATTATTTTTATAAGGAAAAGAGGAATCTTACAATAGAATTATCACTTTAATTTAAAATAATGTCATAAGATGAGTATAATCAAAGTGAAAATAAATTATTTTGAGTGTGTCTCAATTCTTTATTGGTTTTAATTGAATAGCTGATGGTTGATTGGCATAATTTAAATATTTAAAAATATACTTTTATGTCCTTTTATTATCAGTTCATTGGTACAAAGTTTTTTTTTTTTTTTTTTCAAAAAATTTACTTCAAGTCAACATAATTACAATTGTTTAGTTTTCTGAAAAATCATTATTTTGTTAATGTCAATATTTCCTAATTTAATTATTTTTAATTCCATTTAAATATAATATCACATTTTACTGATAATATAAAAATCTCTAGTGTTAATAAATGATTTTGTTTTGTTAAAATAGAACTATGTAATTAAAAAAAAATATGTTTAACAAATAGTTTGTTGAATGTAGAATTTGTTGGTACAGGAGATTTAAGTAGCTCTACTGTGCCAAGAACAATCGTTACTCTGTACTCATTCTAATTTAAAATCTGAGGCAAAAATAAAGGAAAACATTAATAGGTTGAGGTACTCATATTTTACCAAAAGAAAGCAAATACTTAGATTCATTCCTCTGTGAAAAATATATTAAAGAATTTTTAAAGTATGTAAATTTAATTTCTTTAATTACTTATTTAATTTAATTATTTAATATGCTTTTTCTATAAATTCTTAAACTCTTACCTCAATTATTAAAATTCTATTAAGCAAAAATATTTACTTGCCATAAGATAAATCAGTATTCTGCAAAAGCATTTATGAAAATATTAAAAAGTATCAAATCTTTTGCTAACCCTGACAGTAAGTTTTTTTTTAAGAAAAAAGAAACATTCTAGGTGTTTGCTTTAAAATCATATTGAGAAAAAGAGTTTGATACACTCTGTACTAAAGTTAGGTTTCACAATATCTCTTTCAAAATATGTATATGTGTATATATAATTTTACTCTTTAATATCATAAAAAAATGATATTCAATTTACAAAATATTTATTAGTCACCTTTTTTTAATATTCTTTTTACTATAATTATAGTCTCAAAACTACTGGTGTCATCAAAAATTTAGACTTTTGGTTTTATAACTGTTAAGCTGTTATTCCTGTCAATTTTTTGTTGCAATAATTTGGATTGCATATCCTTTGAAATAATAGTTAGCAAAGTAGCTTTGAATCCAGTTGCTTTAAAAATTAAAACTTTTCATAATAGTTTAAACTAATTAAGATCATTATCTGCATTTTATTTGTTCTTTAATATTAATTATAACTAGAAATTGGCAAGATTGAAATTATTAATTGTTATTGAAGAAAATATAAAATATCAAAATTGTCACACTTCGAAAAATCATGAATCATAAAAAAATTTCTTATATTTATGATAAAATTATTTTATAGAATATCCTTTCCCTCAGAAAGTTATTCCATATTAACAAATTAATACTTAAATTTAAAAAAAAGTGTCATAGTTTAAAAGCAATTTTTTAAAATAAACCAGAAAAATTGTTTTAATGAAATTTCATGATATTTGATGCAAGTTATTTTGCGTATGAATTAATAGCAAAATAGTTAAGAAATTTTCTAACCATCTCCAACCTTTTAAAAATATTTATCTTTCTATGATGTACCAAAGACATTGCTTCGATATGCTGTTTGTAACTTCTATGTATATTATACTATTTTATTTATTTTTATAAATATATGTATACTTGTAGTTGATTGATATTGCTCAAGTTTCACAAAAATTCCAATTTTTATTTTCTGGAAAGTTTTGTCCTGGTGTACATTTGATAAATAAATGTATGTCTTTACTGTTTCGGAATTTTGTGTAATTTTTAGATATACCCTACCTCAAGGAAATCCTTAAGCATATAGCAATCCTTAAGCAATGTAGTAAAAAAAAAAAACTATGTCTTACCATGTTTAGTTTTTCAAAATTTGAAAGATCTGTTAAGATTAAGTATTTTTAAGCCATTTATTTTGCAAATATGTTTTTGCTTTTAGTTTTATTTATTTGTAAAGAATATTTTGCACAACGCTTTTCCCCTCTTTCTCTTTACTCCCTATAATCATTGTCCATAAAGAATCATTAATGGAGTACTGTTTGATAAAATTAGAAGTCATAAAAAAACTTCTGTTAATAATCTATTTCCCGATCAGAGTTGAGTTTGTTTGCACAACAATCAAAACTAGCTCTAATATGCCGAACGAGGAAAGTTGTATGTAATCCAGGCTAGTTTATCAAACAGTACTTAAGACTGATTCTGAAAAAACTTAATCTCTGGGAACTACATACATCCTTGAAGTAACCTAATGACTAAATTTTTTTTAAATTTATTATATTTTTTACTTACGATCGAAATTATATAAGCTGATTATTTAAAATGCTGACCCTACAGTTACAAAACCAATAAAAGTTTTCACTTTTTTTTTATAAACCTAACATTTTCTTGCTAATTTATTTATCTCGAAGAATGCAAGCAATAAATTAGTTAAACGAATGATTTCTGAAAAGATAACAATACTGGAATGTTCTTAAAATGTATTTTTATTATGTCCTTATAGAGTTAAGACAGTAAAAAAATTACTTTAAAATACAACAAACACATGTAACAAACTATTAGGTAATAATTTGAATTCAATTGAAAGATGAATAAACAAAAATCAAAAGAAACAACATTATAATACTTGCTCAGAAATTGCAAATTTGTTTGACATTTCTCGGAAAATTTTCACTTTTAAATTATTATTTTTAAACAGTACTCCAAAAAATCAAAATGTATGTATAATTGTATAGAATATTTTTTTGTTATCTTTTAACTTCTTATACTAAACTCAATATGTATATTCTTAATAATTCAAGTACAATGATAATTTTCTGATTTTAAGTAAAATTTTGACTAGTTTTGAAAGGTAAACTTTCCAGCATTCCAATCTAATGTTGATTTTCAATTTTTAATCCATGATTAAAGTATTATGGTTCATTTGTTTCTAATATCAAGAACAAGCTATATAAATTCTCAAATTCCTGGAAAGTTAACTGTCCACAAGCTCATAATTCATAAAACTATGTATTTTGATGAGATATATAAACACGTGCAAGTTTATTATATTGCGTACTTGCAATACATTAAGTTCACATCATCGCTATAAATTATTTTAATATATGGCGCAATATATTCGTTTAAAGTTGCAAAAACATTTTAATTTACTTTTATTTTTTTTAAATTCTCACAATTCCATCCATTTGAGATTTCATCTACCACTTAAAAAATTTCTAAACTAATTAGCATCCTGATGAATTAAAAACTTATGTAAAGCACAGTTCTTACATTCATTAGCCATAATGGTACTACTACCCACTCAATCAATTGAGCTAATGAAAGAAGAAATTATCTAAAGACCTGCCAAGACTTTTAAATAAATCCCCTGTCTTCATAAGATTTTGAGTTTGTTTTAGTGAATTAGATGTCCTGGTAACATTTAGCAAATTTTCAAATATATCATTAGTTTGTGCTTGAAAATATGAAAGTAACTTTGGTGCATTACGAATATTGTTAATAGCACTTTTAGAAATTGCATCATCATTGCTTATTGCATAACTTGAGAATTTATTCAATTCTTTCAACCTTTCTAGGGCACTTGAAGCAGTTTTATTTAACAGGTCAAAACTTTTGATTTGGCTCTGGAAAAAAAAATGAGACTATCAAACTCATGTTTAAAAAAAAAATTATTATGCAAAATTAAGAATTAAATGGTAATTGAGTATCAAATTATTTCGCACCATGCTATCGAGGAATCTTGTCATAAGTTTTAATTTACTTCTACACATCTTAGTTTATTTCATCAATAAATTAGTTATTATTCGAGTCTAAGTTTCAAAACCCCCTTGATTTATTTTCAGAAATCTTACTCGAGAGATAGAATACATTTAAATTTGGATAAATGTTTCAAATAGTAATTTGTTTGGTAAATAGTAGTACGAAAAACAGAAGTACCTAATAAGATAAATGTATTCAATAAAAAAAAAATTTTTTTCATGGATAAGCAGTATTTTTTCAAAATTTCAATATTTTCATTCAATAAAAAAATTATTACTGGCATTTACAATTACTTTGATTTTACAAAACATTTTTTAATAAATTTCTTATAAAATTTAATAAACTAGGATGGATATAAAACGAAATGTTCATAAAGTTGCTTTGGAAATCAAGTTTTTATCTATTTTAAAATAAAAGTTTTCCCGAATAGAAATGAAAAATTGGTGTAATATACAATGAGTAAAAAAAAAAACAAGAAAAAAAATATATCAACCTGTGTAGCTTACTTTCGAATGATCGAATTTTGACTCGCTCAATGCCAATCTTAGTGATTTGAAGTGTTAACTTTAAACTTGCCAATTAATTAATACTAAGTGCTCAGTTATAAAATCTACACAAAAACCTACTAAATCAAAATAAATATGCCTTTTATTTAACACATCTTGATTTTTGACCATCAAAATATGGAAGGAAACCTCAAGAAGGAAAATACGATGTCCTTAATGATGGCTCTGATAGTTAAAAAATATGCATAAGCCTATCGAGATATAATTTACATAAATATACATCTAGATATGAACTGAAACTCTTATTTAATCAGTTGATATGAGATATTAAGAGGGTCAAACGTTTGACTGCTCTTTGAATTTAACTATTGAGACCATATTTTCTCGATCGCGGCTACCTCCACTCATATTTTATGGGTCCAGAATCCATATTCCTTTGAACCAAAAGTATTTTAAATAAAAAAAAGTTCAACTTAGTGTCTAATTTCGTTACTTACATTATCGTCTGCGCTTATTAATTAGAATATTTAAAGTTAGGGCCTCGAACGATTAAGATTTAGTTTTAGTACAATCCGAGTTACATACATAAATCAAAATTTATTCATAGTGTTCGTCCTTTTTTTCTTTCTTTCTTTTTTGCGCACTGTTCATGTAAAACTCAATACATCAGCAAAAGTGTAAAAACATTTTTATCGTACATTTTTTTATTAGGAAGTTTAGATATTAAGTTAAAGTAAAAATAAAATCAGTCATGACATTTGTAGTTCTAATCTATCTGATACTTTTTCCGCAAAATTGAGAATATGAAAGGGTTTTACTTGGAAGTTGTAATAAAGTTATACGCTGTCTTAAACTGCAATATTAACCCCAAATATTACTTCATTTTCTATGTATCGGCAGGACATTATTGGATGTGAAAGGCTGCTTTCACTAAAATATATTTTTATCAAACTTGCTCTCAAAACTTGCAATCTATTGTTATAATAGATTAACTCATATGGTGGGTTTTCTAACTACTACTAATTTGTCACTTTTATGATTAGGTGATTTAAGATATAAATTTTAATTCAATATACAACAACTTTGTGATTTATTGTTTAAAAATTTATATATATATATAAAAATTTTGCACCCAATTAAAAAATTCGTTTATCCAATGATACTTCCCTGCACAAAATACATTTTTGCAAATATTTATTATTTTATTTAATAACGCAAAAAATTTTTGAATTGTAAGGTATACAATTTTTTAAATCATTTTAAAGTATCTAATTTTATATGGCAAAATACAAAATTTGAGCGCAATGGTTTCTGAGAAATCGAATGTTAAAACAGTCTTATTTTTAAAATTTGATTTCTCATGAACTATTTAACCGGTTTTGCTCGAATTTTGTATTTTGCCATGTAAAATTCGATACTTTGAAATGATGTCAAAAATTCTGCACCTTACAATTCAAAATATTCTTAAATAAGAGAAATATTCGCTAAAATTTATTTTTTTGCTTAGAATTAATTTTTAGACAAACGAATTTTATAACTGGGGGCAGTTTTTCTTTTTTTATTTGCTTAACAAGTTCTCGTGATATGGCGAAAAACGCAATAAGTAAAATTTACATTAAGGGGGTCAAAACTTTGGACCGGTCTCCTGACCAACGTGAATTTCCAATTATTAGGTCAAAAATTATGCGGGGTGGTCGATTTTGTTTTTCGCGCACTGTACACAGACCGGCCCCTTTACTTTTCAGTACCCATCGATCGCTAGCACCTATAGATCTGAAGTTGGGAGGCTTTAGGTCATTCCAGAGATGGAACCTCAGTTTTTACAATGACAATTCAGTACCTTAACCAATAACCACTGTGCTCATCTCCAAATAGAATATAGCAAAAATAGTTTTTTGAAAAAAAACTTTTCATGTATTTGTTAATAATTATTTCATACTTAAGAAATTAAAGTTTAATGTATCTGACAACTCTAAACTGTTTTCGCCAAATTATATAACCAGCAGTTTTCATTTAAGCTTGAAATAAATATTTCATCCTAAAATATCAAAAGACGAAAAGAAAAATGTACTGATACCTACCCTGAATAAGCAAAACACCCTGAATAACTTCTGATCTAATGATCGGATTTTCACATACCAGAACTTAATGGTTCGAGGGTGTGACCTCACACATGCTAATTAATCAGTGCAGACGATATTTTAAGATACCAAAACATATCCAAAAACATACTTTCTCTGAATAAACATACTTTATTTCGACGAACTATGATTCCTGACTCCCAAAATATAATGGGTAGCTGCGATCTGGGAAATATGATCCCAATAGTTTGGTCAGGAGAGCGAAAAGTTTGGACCCCTTAACGTTATTTTTACTTTTTTCGTATTTCGCCATATCTCAAAAACTTTTTAAGCAAATTTTTGATTCTCAATTATTAAATTCATTTGTCCAAATATAACTCCATGCAAAAAAAGAATTTTTAATAATTATTTATGATTTTATTTAATAATAGCTGAAACAATTTTTAAAGTACACAGAAGTTTACATCATTCTAAATAATGTAATTTTTATATGGTGAGCACAAAATTCGAACGAAATCGGTCGAATAGTTCCCGAGAAATCGAATTTTATAAAAGTCAGATATTTAAAATTGGATTTTTCTGGTAAACTGATTTTGATCAAAGTTTGTATTTTGCAATATAAAATTGCATTCTTTGAAACAATGTAAAAATTTGTACACCTTACAGTTTAAAACTTTTTCGATCCTTAGTAAATTTTTTTTTCCAATGCCCACCTGGAGAATGACCTAGGTCATACAGGCATCTGAAGGGCAGATTTGTTAACAACTCTTTCAGGGCACCATATTAGGTGGGCCAACGTTGCTCCCACAATAAGGACAGATAGTACAGAGAAAGAAAGTACATCCATGCCTTGCCCAGGATTCGAGCCCAGAACCTTTCTGATGCAAGGCCAGTACACAAGCCGGTCGGCTACTTAGTAAATTAAATACTAAAAAATATATAATCCTTTAAAATTATTTTTTGCTTAGAATTATCTTCTAATAAATATATTTTATAATTGTGTGCAAAACACTTTTTAATTCGCTTAAAAAGTTCGAGATATGGTGAAATACGCTAAAAGTAAAATTAACGTTAAAGATCCTAATTTTCGACCGATCTCCGGTCCAAACTATTGGGACCGTACTTCTTAAATTGCGACTGCTCCCCATATTTTGGGATTCAGGAATTATAACTTGTTGGAAGAAAAAAAAAACTAAAATTATTCAGAGAAAGTACATTTTTGTGTCTGATTTTGTAACTTAAAATATCGTCAGCACTAACTAATTAGCATATTTGAGGTCACCATCTCGAATTATGGAGTCCTAGTACGTTAAAATCTATCACTAAATCAAATATTATTCAGGTATCTTTTTTTTTTCTTTTTTTTTTGCTCATTGTGCATGTATAAACAGAATAACGATATAAAAAGAATATATTAAAAACGTTTCATGTGGAAAAAGATAAATTCATTAAAAAAACGAGAAGAAATAAGAAGAAAAAAAAGCCTAAGCGTAAAATTTTTGAATTTCGGGGCTTACTCAGGAAAAAAAAATTTTTTGATTTGAATATTTTAAGTTGAATTTTGAAGTATAACTTTAAAGTGGTTAAAATAAAAGTTACCATATTATATTTAGTGAAGATACTTCTTGAACTCATCTTTGTAATTTAAAGATATATAATAGGAATATCAAACCTCACATAGGAATATCATTAAAAGAAGGGTAATAGGAATATCAAACCCCACTTTTTCTAAAAAACCAAGCATTGAACAATCAAACATTTTACTTATTTTTTTATTTTAAAATTGTAGACTTAATAATATAATGACAAAAAAAAAAAATAATAAGTTCCCCATTTAACTCTATTTTTATTTCGTATCACCATGCCGGGAGAGCATTTTATAATTTTAAATTTAAAAAAATCCTTTCGCAGTGTTATTTTGTTTTTAATTTAATATTTAGTGTTTTTAAAAATGATAATTTTAAAAATGACATTCTTGCCGAGTTTTGTATACTATCTGAAAGAAGATGCTTAAGTTTTCTATCACTTGTTGAACACTCTTAAATCGTTCGAACTAAACACTGTATAATTTGAAAATTTTAAATTTAAACATTCGCTTGATTTTATCTTACTCAAATGCTATTTACTTGTATACTTTAAAATTTAAAATATTTACCTTTAAAGCTACGCTCTCGTTCATTGTATTAAGAGCTCTTTGTAAAATTATATTTCCAAATACTGCTTTCAGTTGCAGTAGTTGGGCTTGAAAATGAACGTAACCTCTGAGTGTTATTTGAAGGTTTTGCAAAGACGAACATTCTGCTTCCATTCCTTTCATATTACGAATACTTGGCAAGTTCGGAACATTTCGCATTTCTGAAATAAATTGTATAAAATTTGTTACTGACTAGAGACAGATAAACGTATTTCCATGACCTAAGTTATGATTTTACTATATCGTGTAGCGAGTCTTTGAAGGAGAGCATTGTTATTAAATCAGCAGAATTAATGTGGAGCAGCGAAGCGGTGAGTTCATAAGGGAGAACCAATTCTCTGACCATTTATAACTATATATATTATTTCATAACTTATTTTATACTTAGACAGTGCTGTGCACTGTCAGTAACAGCAAATTGTGAAACTTGCATCAGTCTACAAAAGTTTTACAGCATTGTTCAATATAGCAACGTGGTAAATTTTATATCTGCTGCTGGCAGCAAGTTTTGCTGTAAAACACATATGGTTTTTTTATAGCTTATATAAAACTATATTGTTAAACTTTTAGAGTTATATACATAAAAAGAAGTAATCAAATTAATTGATATAAGCATTAATAATGTCATGTCTATAATTGTGTAAAGAAAGACACAAGTGAAGTAAATATAAAGTTATTAGCAAATATAATTTATTAATATTTACACATATCAATAGTGATATAATCCGAAAATCTAATTGCATACAATTGTTTATAATAGATTGCTGAATAATTTAATCAGAAAAATTTAGAAAAAATGAAATTATTTTTCTAATAGATATGAACAAGTTATTTTTATCTAAGGTAAATTCCATTTATCTGATAATAACACTATAAAGCGGTAATAATTTATCATTACTTACTAGCCCAGCATGTTTAACTAGCGATTAAAAAATTAAATGGGTAATTAATTAAAAAAAATTTATACAATCAAAATGTTCAGCTGAATCTAAATGCTATTGTTTTTATTTGACTTCATAAACTAATATATTGCTGATTATAAGTATTTTCTCACAGTTATCAAGCAAATCACAAAAATGTTCTCTGATAAAAATGTTTTTACAAACCTGTTTAAAATGTTTGTAAATTTTAAGAATAGATTTTTGAAAACAAAACATTTTATTTTTTGATTTAAATGAAGTTGGGACTTTAACCTGCCTTCCGTGGGGACCATCCTTAAAAAATATTTTTAAAAATCCTTATCAGAAAGCAACGGAAAAAATTATGCATATAATGGGTCCTAAAATAAGAACAAGGAGAACGCAAAGTCTAACTGATCACAACAGAGCAAAGCGAAACTGAAAACATCAAGCATGTTTAATTACCGGATGAAACAGTGAGTAATTAAAATGCGGTTACAAGAAGCATACAAAAGCTGCATCAGGCAATCAAACATGTTTTATTTCTTATGAATTCACTTTTAAAATCGGTTACAATAGTAACTCGAAATAAAGATAATTATATTGGAAAAGCAATGGATGCTACTTTGATAACCGAAGAATAAAATTGCATTTTCTGGGTAGTAGGAATATCAAACTCCACTTTTTCCAAAAGACCAAGTATTGAGCAATACTTATTATTTTCTTTTAAAATGCCAGACAATTTTGTTTTTCGTTATTAAAATTATTAATAAGTTCCCCATTTAACACTATTTTTATTTCGTATCACCATAACGGGAGAGCATTTAATAATTTAAAATTGGAATATATATATTATATATATATAACGCCGTTGCCGAGTGGAAGGATTAAAACAGGTCTTAGGCAGGGAAGGACGGTGCAAAATTTATTAATTATAAGACAGAGCAGTCATGAAAGTGTACACGAAAAGTTGCGCTCCTCGGGTATATGTTAGGGAAAATCTTGCAAAGTAAAATCCGTAAATGTCTCTATTTAGGGAAAAGAGGGAAATCTTAGAAATTACTATTGGTTTATGAAATAGGTCGAGTGATTCCCACGAAGATTAAAGGGAAAAGTGTCCTGCTTTTAATTAAATGCATACTTGTACCAAAAATAGATTTAAGGACAGGATGTGGCTTTTAAAAGTGTGAGAAAGTATTTCGATTAGAATAATTAATTAGGATAACAAAAAGATTAATAGAAGCTTTTTATGCTATATATACATATTCCAAAACTAAACAACTCACAATAATACCAGTAAATTGGGGTCTACTTTATCAAAATTTTAGTGTGAAATTTTTCTGCTCCTTTACAAAGTGGAGCCTTTGTACTTTCCACATATAAAAGAACTACATATTGAAAATGAGATATGTTTATATAGTTTAACTAACGAGACAGCATAAAAAATAAGCTTATATTTTTGAAGCAAGTAACGATGACAAATATCGTTGAATATCGAAGATGATAGGATATATATCTAATACCTTATACGTAATATAAAAGACAAATTATTAAGAACAGAGTTCAAGCTCGAAACTTTGCAATTAGAATATGGCGAAGATCTATATTTAAGAAAGAAATCTACAAATAAAATCTAAGAACAAGTTATAACACAAAATCAATAAAAATAAATCGCATATAATAGAAATATAAAATACTTTCAAATCTTATTCCTCACATTAACACATATTATTGCAATTAAAATAGAGAAAACGTTTTTTTATTTAATCACATTTTTTTCCAAATAAATTTAATCATTTTGAAAGTTTAAAGTTTTAATTAACTCATCGTAAATATAAATACTGAATTTAACACAATATTAAAAAAAATATTGATGAAAATAAAAACTCACTTTATAATCTGTACAATTTTCTTGCACAATTGATAAATTTATTCTTCTTTCGCATGTTCTTCTTATTGCACTATTCAAATAACAGATGTTCTTTTTTAAGTTTTCCAGATTTGTAATTTAATATTTTGCTTCAAAACCACAGAATTCCTTTAACTTCAAAAGTTTGCAATAGATTTTCAACTCGCACCACAACCATAATATCAGAGTTAACTAATAGTATGTAAAAAAAATCGAACTAAGCATATCGAATGCTTTAAGAAACAAAGGAAAACGGCGGCAAACTATTTCATTCGACAGATTGGTTATCTGACGCACGTGACTAAAAACAATGTACATTTCAAAGCAAAAAATGCTTTCTTTACCGTTACACCAGTGCTGTAAAAAATACAGCAACTTTTTTACAGTGCAAGGATTTTATCTTAAAGGAAGAAAAAAAAAATAACAGGGGAAGTTAGGAGAAAATCGAAAAACCCATATTTGTCTAAAATAGAATTATTCTTTGAAAATACATCGGGGACAATTATTTCAGAAAAGAAATTTTTAAACAAATATGCTATGATTAGAATTTAAATAAACTTTTTTAAGTGAGAACATCACTGAATTGTATTTTTTCGCTATACAGAGTTGGTATGCGTATTTGTAAACCTTTTAAATAATATCAAATGTTTCGAATTTTATATGCCTTCCGACTTCTTAATTTTATTTTCAGTTTGTGATTAAATAAATGATAAACATTTTATACATTTTTATTTCTGCATATGAAAAAAGCTAACTTGAACTATAAACTTACCCTTATATTACCCAAATAAATATGAATACAATAGGAAAACTTAGATCATTTACATTCTGCAACTTCACACCTAAGCAAGTTTTTTTTACTCCCTTTTGGTTTAAATAAAGAAAGGAAAATCCGCAAAAACTCAGCATAGTGAGTTTGATCAATGTAATTGGATTGAGTTAAATTTAAAGCATGAAGTTCAAGACATTAAATAGTTTTTCAAACAAAAGCTGAAGCACATACAAAAGGGAAAAGGATAGATCATAGAAGGACTTATTTTATGTAGTATTACTGGTAATCATTCAAATTTGTTGGTCGCATTCACTTAGAATTATAATTATTTTGTAATCACGATTAAAATACTAATCGTAGATTATGATAACATTTAATCTTTGTTGCAAGATAGATTACTATTTTATCATTATCACTAGTTAGTTACAGCTGTAATCTATCTTTGTTTCTGACATTCAAAAAAGTGAAGAAATGATATCTTTTAAAAAAAATTATCGAAATCGTGTCTTGTCTTATATTTTTATGATGAAATACAATTTTAATGTTTATCTAATGTTATTAATAATTTTTAACAGACTAGCTTCTTGTAACTGTTGAAGGTTTGTTAAGAAAGCTTTGTTGCTAAAAACATTAAAAGTTGCTAAAAAAATTTAAAGATATAAAACATTCTCTTACTTCGAGCATTTGAACCTAGTAGAGGATTTTCAAGCATAATTTTTGTTGTTGTGTTAACCCAAGCACTTTTCAGTTTGAACAATACTGTCATCCACTTAGCAATATTTTGAAGACGTAAACATGAATTTCGATAAGTTGCTAAAGTTCCATTTTCGGTGGACTTTTGAGTCTTGCTCTTTGTCTTATTCGCTGGGCAAATGCACAGAATGGCTGCTATAATAAGCATAGAGTATAGGTTTGATGATGACATTTCCCTGAAAAAAAATAATGCTAATTGAACTTTAAGCTATATTTTTATTAGTCATTAAATGAAAGTTTTTTTTAGCTCTGAGTACATTCTCTCATACTAAAAATTTTTTTTAAAGCATTCAATCTAATCAATGAGACATTCAAAAAATGATAGACAATAAAGAATTTTTAAAAAAAATGAAAGAAAAACTGAAGATATAAATATGGTTCGCTTCTAATATCTTCGGAAGAACGGCGTGTTTTATTTTCACCAAATTTTAAAATTTGATGCAAAGTATGTCAACAGAGGGCGCTGATGACTGAAACAGATATACAATCAAGTTTCTTGTTGCCTGCCTGACTGACCATTTTAGCAAAAATATTTGCATGAGCTTGTGTTAATTTTGTCCTTAGACAGTACTATGCTCTTGTTGAAAATGGTTACTACTTTGGAAAATTGTTTTTATAGTTCTTTCCAAAATGTTTACAAAGAGCCACGATGGCTCAGGGGATAGAGCTGTCGCCTTCCAATGAATTGAACCGGGTTTGAATCACAGCGATGACTGGTCGATACGAATTCCGCATCCAGCTTGCACAGACCACAGTGCTGACGTGAAATATCCTCAGCGGTAGAAGGATCATGACTCTAAGTCCCCTTGCCGTCTGGCTAACCATTGGATGTTCTCGCGGTTTTCCTCTCCATGTAACGCAAACGTGGGTTAATTCCATCAAAAAGTCCTCCAAGAAGGCAAATTCTCCCAATACTTGATCCAGGAGTTCCCCTGTCTTCTGGATTGGGCACAAAATTACAAGGCTACATAGCTGAACATTAGCAGTCAAACCCAAAACTGGATCGTCTGTTCAACGAGGGTCATAAAATAAATAAGATGTTAACAAACTTTACAGTTAATTTTGAAACTTTGAAGAAAAAAATTATCTCGTTTTCTAAGCAGAACGCGGAAAACCGTATGTCTCTATTTTTTTAAATTTTTTTTTTTTTTTTTGACAAAATCGATCGAAAATTTTCAAGAAATCAAATTTTTAAATATACGCTTTTTTTAAATTTTAAAGTTCAGAACCATTCAGCCGATTTCGTACTTTGTCATTTAGGATTTCACATTTAATATAAAAATTTTAATAAACATGAAATTCAAACATTTTTTCGATTATTATTAAACAAAATAAATAGTTAAAAATTATTTTGTACGTAAAATTAACTTTTTATTAATACATTTTATAATTGAGTGCAAAAAGCTCTAGTTTCACTGGATTTCTCGTGATATAGCGAAACGGGCAAAACTTGAAATAAATTATTAAGAGCTCTAGACTTTCGTGTACTCGTCTATACCAAAACTACTGGAATCAACTTTCTTATACAACCTCAAAATATAGGGATAGGCGCAAAGTCACCAATATAAAACTTTAATTCATAATTTCAGATTCGATATTTTTGCTGAAAAGTATAAAAGAAACACATACTTTCATCGAAAGTACATTTTTCATGTAGTACAGTATGATAAGTACATTGATATATTTTCATTAATATGCTTTCATTAATGCACATTTTCATTAATATTCCTAACTATGCATGTTTTTCTCTCTGGCCTGTATTTTGTAGACTGAAATGTCTGGTGGGACACGTAATCATTTTGAGATTTTTTCAATTCTTGTAAATTCCGAGTCTACAGAAAAGTTTGCCATTCTGGCAAATGTTAGTCTTTAAAAAAATTTCTAAGGAAAAAATTCAGATTTTTACACTCCAAGGTGTTAGACCAATTCACTAAATATATTTAATTTGCTATTAACTGCATCTGATTCTTTGCCAATCTCATATCTATCGCACATTATCGCGATTTCAATAGAAATCTGCTTTTTGAAACCTTAATATGAGAAAAATCATTTGATTCGAAATTAAGCTCTTGAGAAAAACAATCTAAATACATCGACAACGATTAAACAACAGCGTAAAAGTTGAATATTTTTGCTCATTCAAACGGGAGATTTTACCGTTACCTTAGATGATGAATAACTAATAAAATTGACCGATATCTGATTAATAGATATTCTCAAATATTCATTCCATGCATGAAACCATGGAACAGCAAGACGATGCGTGCTAAACTTCTTATCTTTCTCACGAAGATATGATTTCTTTCTCGTTTATTTCCCATGTTTCAAATGAACAGTTAATAATATATCCTGGATTGAAGAGATGTAAGGAATTTATGATGACTTTAGGGGACATTTAATACATCCTATAAAAGCGACGATTAAGGAGTGATAAATTAGCATAATAATGATTCTTCAAAAATAGGTTTATCATTGGAATGAACTACTTTGTTGACAATGGTCTTAGAAGAATCAGATGGGATTCTATTCCTATTTGGCTAATGACGAATCTTTATCATAAAATCTTATGAATATCAAACTTTTATAAGTCCCTTCATCTCCCAAGCGAATTAAATTGTCGAAGGGGAAGAGACGGGGTACGAAAGTTCTAAGTACTTATTTAAACCTCATCATTTAATTTTCACGAAATAAACTAATGATGGACATTACTCTATTTGGCAGCATCTTTTGACACTTGCAAAAATACAAAATTATACCAATAGAATTCAGCAATCCACCCTTTTTGATAGGTAGTTAAATAGCAAACAGTTGCTTATTCAGATTTTTGATAAGTATGTTTGTTCTTATGTAATTAATGTTTAAAAAATTTTTTAGCATCGTCCAAAGTAGTTTTTATCAGTTTAAAACTTAATAAATCTAGATTTTAAAAAATCTAAAATCTTAGAAACGTGTAGTTTCAAATTACTTACTGAACACCATAAAATGCATAATTTTATTGATTTTAAGTTTTGAGGGAAAATTAATAGATGTTCTATAAGCGCTATTTCACCTAATCTATTAAAACTACCCCTTTATTTTCTCCTATTTTTGAAAGGTATTGCTCTGTCTACTGATACTGTACAATCAAAAGTTTGTTAAGTACAAAAAATATCAAGAAAACACAAATTAAAAATTTTACCTAAAGTCCAGGATGGAGAGGATAGAGGTCTTTTAAGTAACGAAGATTATATTCTAAATACAACTAACGATGCATAGATGAGAAAGAGTGCTGCTATTTTGATACAATATCGCGCTATTAAAATTTAATTTAAATGAATTTGAAAAAAAAATCATAAATAAAATGGAATTAAAATATTGCGCATTGAAAATTTATTCAATAGTCTGCATTATTTAAAACTAAAGTAACTGTAATTCAAACTTCAAATATAAAAGAAAAGATTCCCCCTAATCCAAATAGTTTAGAATTTACTGCTCAAATTTACAAGAGAGTTTTAAAATATGGTGAGAAACGTTTATATATATATATATATATATATATAGAGAGAGAGAGAGAGAGAGAGAGAGAGAGAGAGAGAGAAACTTGGGAAAAGTTCTCATGAGAAAGGACAATTATTGAAACATTTTCACAAATGTGCTCCGCAAAATCAGTATTTTTGACATATATGATTGTCCTTTTCGAATTTCGGTTGTAAACTGTTTCAAATACAGGAATTGAACCTTAACTAGTATAGAGATAAGTTTGTTCAAGTTTTTATGTAATTATGGACACTAAAAACTAGTCTTACAAATTTGCACTCCAAAAATCAATTTTTTTAGGAGGAATGTTACTTTTTCCCTTTCTTTATTTTTTTTACAAGTACCAATCTTGAAAATGGTGTTATATAGCTGTAATTTTTTTAATATAATATAATGTCCGATTATGAAAATAGAACTCTTTCTAAGCTTTACTTTACAAGGAACATTTTAAAAAAATATCTAATAGATTTACACCACGAAGACTACATTTTAATGTCTTTCTTTCACTTTTTTTTTTTTTGTTGAAACTGTCACTCTTTAGTATGGCGCCTTACACCTCGCAGACCAGGGCAAATTAGTCAAAAAAATGATGAAAAAATTTTTGAGTTGCATGGAGAAAAGCCTGGCAGACTACTACTAATAAAATGAATTTGCTTTAGAATGTCAAGTTATAATAGTGTTTGTCGGGGCTAAACTTGTAACATTATAAGAGAATAACAAAAAAAAGAGAAAAAACAAAAAATTAATTTCGGAATTGTGTACCTCTAAATAATCAATCTGTAAAATTGTGACATATACTTAGCTTTCAAACTTTAACTTAAAAATCAGAAGTAGAATTTTGAGGAATTATCTAGAGAAGAACGTGGCTTAACTTTTAACATCACAAGGCAACTTGTACATGCATATCTAGTCCACAATTTAATTTCTAGCAAAAACACTTAAAAAAAACTCATTTTAAAGAATAATCCTAGCCTTAAGTAATTTTTCTATGCATGAATAAAATATTTAAAATGTACTCCCATGGACTACATCTTTTAAATTACAACGTGGCATTAACCTTTTCTGTTACTTAATTTGAGCAAAAAAAGTAAAGAAAATAAATTATTTTTAAACCAGAAACTTTTCCTATTCCCACGACCTGTAAGAGTTTAGAGGAACAGCTTTCGCTCTTTTTACGATTGCTTCAGGTTAAAATAACAAATGGACTTATTTTTAAAAAAAAGTTCTAATAGCTCAAACTTAAACTTTTATATTGGAAACTGTTGCTTCATGTCACTTTACTTGTTTTCTCATCTACTAATGTGCATTTAAAGATGTCAGGTTCAACAATAAGCTAAGGTTGAATAGACTCGGTAATCACTAGAAAAATGAAAGATTTGTCAAGTTTAAGCACGTAATCGTAATATTTGAACAGTGAACACAATGTACAAGTGCACTGAATTACGCACCACTGAATTAAGCGCGCTTTTGTGTGAGTAATTTTGTAATTTTTACAATGCATACGTGAATTAAATTCTTGCAAAAGTCAGAGTTTCCGATAAGTTTATACCTTTCTACTAAATTTAAAAAATAAGTTCAGTTTTTATTTTACTTACAGCAACATATCTTATAAACTAAATCCAAAACATTATACTGATATAAAATATTCTTTAAATATTTTTGTTATTTTTCTGAAAATATGTCTTAGATACATTTTCTGCAAACTAATATATGTGTTAGAAAACTATCCATTTATTACTAATTCATTTATTAGTTCTACAAACTAATATATGCGTTATATTAGAAAATATATGCGTTAAAAATAAATTTTATTATGTATACATATTAGAAAACCCTTTTCCATTTTGAAAAAATAACTTTATGATTTATGAAAATTATTAGTAGTTTTAGTAATTCAATGGTACGGAAGCAAGCTTTTGAACAAGTGTTCAGTTGCTTTGAGAGCTTTCTAACTTAAAAAAAATGAATTTTAAAAATCACTAAAAAATGCAAATGAAGATCTTATAAAAAATTATTTGTAGTGAAATATTTCGCAGGGAAAAAAGAATAAGTGTAGGTTCACACATTTATAAACATCCTAGTAAGGAGAAATAAAATTTATTAATAGCTTTGACTTTTTGTTGGTAATGGCCCTGATAACATCCAACTATTTTTGATTTAAATAACTTAATTTAAGAAAGCTTTTGTGTACATTTTTCAAGGTACTTCAAACTAAATAATTTTAAATTACGATCAAAACACTGCAAATTTCAATTAGCTTTAAAGTAAGCAAAAAATAATAACTTCAAAAAAGTTTTTCTCCCATTAAAATAGTTTTGTGCTGGTATTATAAGGCTAATGAGTAAATGAACTATGTGCTTAGTTAACAAATATGCTCTAAAAACATTGGCACATTCATTCAGATGCCATTTTATAAATAAATAAATTATATTGTTATTAATTTGTTTTTGCAATAGTTCTTAAATGATACCAGATGAAAAATAAAAATGTGAGGATAAATTACTTTTAATGTGTTGGTACACTTTCAAAATACTTCAATGTTTAATTTAAATTACCCATCATATTCCTAACGTCTTTTGTCCATCCCTTTATGCTTTTCTGACCCCATGTTTTGTTGCAAAATGTGTTTGCTTCATTAAATTTTGTACCTTTGTACATGAGAAACCTTTTAAATGAAGTAAACCGAGCAAGAATCAAATAATATTGAAAGATGTGCGGTAAAGAAAATAAATCCGAAAGTTTATAGTTTAAAGCTTAATAAAACTTCTTTTAAAATTACATAGCAAAATTCAGCTGGTCTTTCTGTTTCCAAAATTATGCACCATAATAGACACTGAGGACCAGGATCACTACCAGTAATTTTTTTAATAGCTTTCTCTTTTCTTCATATAGATTTTTTTCCTCAAAGTAACTAAAATGGCAGAGTTATGTCATTAATTATTCTAAGAAACATACAAAGCTAAAACTAAACCAAACTTTCTTAACTTGAACTGACGCGACGTCATGTTGAGTTACTTCATACTTTTAGTAAGCTAATTGAACAGTAAAATTAACAAGCTAGTTGTGTAATTAAATTAAAGCATTCCCACAACATCCCGTTGTGGGCCTGGGAGTCATGGAGGTTAAGGCTCTACAATTTGCAAAGAAAAAAAGCACGATTGTGGCAATGTGATCAACAATGTCCTAAGACCGCTTTTACTTCCCACAAAATCTGGTACCCATAGTTCGAAAGATGAGTGGGCTCCAAACCGCCACTTGAGATTGAACCCCAGTCCAACATAATGGCAGCTCAGTGTCTTAACCACTGAGCCATTGTGGCTCAGTTGTGCATTAGTATAGTATACATTTATTAAGGCTGTGTCTGTGCTTTTTATGGTCGGAATCGCATATGCATTCAAGTCTAGTGCCATTCAGACTATAAGTAACCATTTGACGCAAAATTTTTACTATAGGTACATATTTTTCTTTATTTCGTATTAAGGTCAAAATAATTTCAAAATATTATATTTAGCATTTTTAAAATTTATGGTTAAGGAATACAGCATGAAACACTGGTATCTTTTTCTACGTTAAAAGGTAAACTTTTGCAAATGCGACTCACTTCCAAGCAATATTTTTTTTCAAATATGCACTTAGTTAGATCAGTTGTTTAGATCTAAGAGAAACATTTATTAACTAACATTTATTACTTTACAAAATCAAACATTGATAAATTTTTGAATATGAAGAAAATAATAATTTCTAACTACATTCTTTGGATTTTATATTTTAGACTAAATATAATCCCGATAGCATAACAGATTTTTTAGTAGCTATTAGACAGTTTTTTATAATTAAAAAATACCAAAANTATTACTAATAAACTCATGAAAGACACACCGGTGTACCATCTGTGCCAATGGATTAAAAACAAAGAAAGTATTTTACAAAACTAATGGAATCAAGAACACTTCATTGTTACTGTAAAATAATTGCATTGACTCGTGTAAAAAATATTATTCAAATTATTTTGAAATGAAAATTACTAAAAATAGAATGAACCACGAAAAAAACGATATGTAAACTAAAATGTATGTTAGCAGTCTACAAAAACCAATATGTACCCTAATTAATCACTTTTCCTCATAGAAAATGCACTAAATAGCAAATTGTTTTCCTATAATTAGGTAATCAGAATGCCATTACCAGGAATTTGAGCTCGTAGGAACAAATGTTTTTCAATATTTTTAGCTATAAAGGCAACCAACAAGAAAGAAGTAATTAATATTTCTGTAAACAATAATAAAATAAGGTTAGATTCCAAAATCGCATTCCTTACGAAACTATCTAATGTGACAACGGAATTGCACTGGAAGAGAAACTTATGTACTCTAAAGAGGTTAAAGGTATATAACCTGCGAGTTTCTCTCATTTAGCGAAGTCTGTGAATAGAGCGTGTTACTCTCGCTCTTCGAGAGGGTTGATAATTTCAGAATCTTGAACTTGGAGTGAAATCTGGGTTAAATAGTATTAATTGGAACATCGCATACCTGGCTAGGCAAAAAGAAGCAGTTATGGACAATTTAGCTTTTAGCAACAAAATTCTGCAATATACAATGTTATAATATAAAGGGAAGTATGGGTAGAACATGATGAATTACAAAGCCAAAAAAAGAGGTTAAAGTATTTAATTAAGGAAGATAGTCTATTTTCCCATTTTAGATCAATTTCTCTTTTTAACTAGTAAAGCAAAAGAAGTTTTATAAAAAATAATTTAGTTTAATTATTTTTGTTTTATTTTCTTGTTTGAAAATATTGCGTGCTATTATTATAATCTAAATTTGTCTGGTATGAGAAAAAGAATAGTTGCTCAAATTAATTAGAGCAATTAACTTACTTTTTCTCTTATATTTCATTTTGTAATATGAAGTAATCAATATATATGTCAGAAATGTTGTACAAAACTGTTAATATCAAAAATGCATTTTATAATTTCATTTTATATGCTAGAACTAAATGTCATCAAATCATCTGAAAAATTACTTGAAATTTTGTGTGATATGTTTTTTTTTAAAGTTTTATTTGAAAAAATTAAATTTCTAACATTTTGGCTTGTTATGCAAAATTGTAAAAAACTATCCAAACCTTAAAAACTGTAGGAAACAGCCCTCTCAAAGTTAAAAAATAAAAGGAATTATTATATTTATTAAAATATTTGTTGAATGCATGTTGAAATAATAAAACCTTACTGAAACTACAAAACTAAACGTGAAAATAAAAGGACACAATTATCAACAAAGAACTTAATGCTATTAAAAATTTAGAGGAAATGAAAGCTGCCAATTATAAAATTGCCAATTGCCGCTGTTCCAATTACTAAAATTAAAAGAACAAAATACTCAAAAGCTTGATACATTTTAGAAAAAAAATGAGTTCTCAAGAGTAATTTGTGTCGAAAAATGTAACCTGTGAGAGTATAATGTTGTTAAAAAACAGTTTTTAAAAAGGCAGACTAGATACTGTTGCACTGATCAAACGTAAATGACAATGTAAACTTAAAGTATTCTGGTCAAAGGGTGCTGTTAACTAAGTCTGACTTAAAAATAAAAAATATCACTTGGCTACATCACAGAGGTGACACCCATGTTTACCTGAAGAAAGGTTAATGAATAAATGAAAAAAGGTTAAAATATTCCTAAGAGATTAGTTAATTTGTGTTAGCGACTAACAATCAACAAATTCAGTTATTTTTATTAGTATTCTTATGAATTTTGAACCGATTTTCCCCGAGTTTATAATTTAACACTTGATACACAGGCTTTTTTTATCTTTCTAACTTCATTGCATTATATTTTGATTTAAAAAAATCTATATTCCTTAAAAAGCTTTAGAAGTCAATTCTAAACTCAAATACTATAATGTTTACCAAACTTTTAAAATACAACTTTAATGACGTTTTTGTACGTAATAAAAACCCTCTAGAGAATATGAAAACAGACAAGATTGTGAAAAAGAAAATAAATTTCAATAATCAAAATCATTTAATTGAAGATAGAAATGTCCTACTTAGTTGAAAATACCGAAAATTACCATATCAAACTGTTTTCAACTCTTATTTCTGAAAATCCGTCATTTCTTTTTAAATATTTTGATACGGAATCTCTTTAATCGAATTCATTAGTCTTTTTCTTTAATCGCAGTTGATATGTGACCCGACTACCTATTTTTAAAAGAATTACTTTGGAACGACTTTGGAAAGAATTAAACAATATATTTACTGCCATTTTCCCAGATTTGTTTAATCTTTCATTTAGACAGTTATTTACACCATTCAAGGAACTACTTACTAAGCCGATTATTATCGGTCTACAAATTTAACGAATAGAAACATCCGTCAGTTTTTCCAGAAAGATGCAGAACTAAAAAGATTTAGCGGTAGTAGTTAAGAAAAATAATAGTTTGCTATTGTATTACTCTCAATGTGCAGCCAATAATCTATTTGTACCAAAAACTTTTCTTATTAGAAACTCAAATTTAAATGAGTCAGTTTTCCGAAAAAGAAAATTATGAAACAGTATTTTATTTTTATTTAGTATAAAATAAATGCAAAAATAATTTATCTTGACTACCATCTCCATACATAAGTACTTCTAAAATAGGAAGAAAAAATTTATAGTCATTCAGAAGTTTGTTTCATAGTGTCACATATTTTTTTTTCATAAACACTTACTATCTTAAAAATATATTTATATCGAAATTAAAAGAGAATAAACTGAAAAGTTTGGATTAGGACACTATTATTTTTCCCCAAGGTGACAGTTCTGCATAAAATTTTCCTTAATATTGTTTCTAGTACTACTCCTGTACTTTTACCGATAGTTTGCGATAGATAGACTGATAGTTTACGGATAGACATTTCCGGAATTATTACTAATAAACTCATGAAACTTCTATTTTGTCTTAATCATGTACGCTTTTAAAAACCAATCTGCTGAACAATTTAGAAATATCATTCTTTCCCCTATTTATAATGCCACGTTTTTCTTCAATTGAAAGTGTACAAAAGTACTTTTTATGGTATTAAATAGAATGTACTTTATTTGGAATTCAGTGTGTAAGATTTTTTTTACAGTTATAAGATTTACATGGTATTTTTGGATACCATTAGAAACCATTTTGCTTAAATTTTGTTTCAAAATAATCTTAAATAAAAGTTTCCGAGGATAAAATTAAATCCTCATATATTATTATTTTTGAAACGCATTTCAACTAGATTCCTTCTCAGAAATTTTGTAAGAAAGACAAAAAAAATCTTATCCTAATATTTAAATTATTAGTGTCTAATTTTTTGAACATCCATGATTGTTTTAAGACAGTTTTCATAATTTTAAATATTTTATTTTTATCAAATTTAGATTTTTTTTTCTGCAGGAAAGTAATGTGCCATTTTTACAAAAACCGACTCATTAAAAATTATATAAATGTATTTCTGGAACCTTATGCATATATTCCTGAAAAATTTGTTCTCTCCTCTTAACTTAAGAATTACTGTTGTTTCAAAAACGCTGTACAATATCCAAAAAAGAAGAACTAACATAAGCTATATGGAACAAAGCTAGAGGTCATTTGGTTTTCATCAGTTTTAAAAAAAAGTCTTTCAAAGCTCACTAGTTGTTCAAGTCTGGTGACTCTTGAGAATAGACATGTATAGGCGCTCCGAACGCCAACTTTATCCAATATTATAATTTTATATAATTTTTAAAGCAAATTAAATTTTAATATTATCAAGTATATCTTTGTCAAGTTTATCTAGTTGAGATTATTCATTTAATGAGCCAAAGCATCTTTATTTTTCCGCAGCTAGAACGGCCCTAACCCCTTAAGCGGGCATTACACCTCAAACATCAAAATGCCGAAAAAAATGTATTTGTCTACTATATAAAAAAAATCTATGCTTGCTATTTGGTACTCATATTTAGTTTAAAAAATAGTTTTTCCAGATATAACAATAGGCAATATTGCATTAGTTTACATAAATATTTTTTCTCTAAATTTTGTGTCGTATTTTTTTTTAACTGTACTGTTGATTTAGTTTGATAACTACTTAAGGTTTATATAATAATTGTAGTTATTTTCAGGCAGTATTTTGATGAAATACTAACTATAAAATTTTTTGTTGTGATTTGAGTAGTGCATCAAAATGTATAATTTTGCAATAAAAATGCTTACAAAAATTTTTTTATTGTATCAAATACTCTAAAAAAATACTGATTCTTGAATCTGTATTCGTATTATGTTCGTTTAAAAAGAAAACGAAGATTTTATGTTGACATTTGGGACTCAAATAATTTTCGCACTTTCTTCTTTTTACATACGTTTACATAATTGTATAGTACCTATTTATCAATATAAATTCCTCTAAGTTGTCATAGCTTTCAAAATTAAGCTAAACAATTTAGAAAATGTCCCCCAAAAAATTTTATAAGCTAAGCATAGAAATATCCCTTTAAAACGTTCCGCACCTCTTTCATAAAAAAAGACAGAAATAGCAATATTTAGAAACAGTTTAGAAAAAAACTTTCGGGATTGAAATATCTCTGGTACCAAATCTATCATGGTAAACAAAAATGCTGTCTTTCAGTAATTTTAATGTATAAGATGAAGTATTTCCAAATAAAACAATAGTAAATAAAATACAAAAGAGCTGTTCATAGTTCTTAAAGTTAATTATACCTCGATGACAATAATCGAAAGGTCCATCTTTCATTGCCGTGTTGGGTAGTTCTAAATATACGAAGTGAGATAAAAGATTTCGAAGAAAGGCAATCGGAAAAGAAGTCTCAGTTATAATCACTGGTTATGGATTTTATATTGGGTTAATTATGTATCTTTTTTCTTTCGGTTCATCAAATACAAAATAGGGAGTGCTCGTTCGTCTTCCCAATGCAGTGTTAGAAGCCCTAACCCATTTGAAGTCGCACGTTCTAAAGACAGCTCCTATCTTAAAATTCGGTCATCGAGTCAAATGGATGACCCTTTGCGGATACCTTTGGGGCAATGTCCGTGAACAGCGTCGTCTTCAACTTGAAACTAAAAACATTTTCCCGTTGTTCGTGTGTCCATTCACAAAATAAGGAATCACGATCAGCCACGAGAAAAGAAAAAATAAAGAAGAATGTGTTGAGAAATACCACCCCTTGAAAGTGATTTGAGATATTATGTAAGAGATGGTTTTTAATTCCATATTTAATTAGATATTTGCTTACGGCGTTGTACGGTATTGTATGGTATACTAGTACGATATTTGTCCAATAATAGCGTTAAAAGCACATCGATGCATCCTATATGTAAATACTTACATTTGATTTCCTTTACATAAATTAGTTAAATATTCCTTATTTCACAATTCATTTAAAAAAGTAAATAATTACTTTTTACAATAAACTACTATTTTGATAGATTTTTGCTTAATGTATTCCCATAGTTTCTGTAATGTGGCATAGTATCTAAAAAATTTAATTTTTCTTAATTTTATTTTCTTGATTTAATTAATATATAATTAATTTAAGTTAATTATATATTAAAAGCAACAATATAAGTTAAAATTATATATAAAAAGCAAATATTTTCATTAATATTTGCTTACTTAATATCTTCATTTCAATTTGCTTCATTAATATTTGCTTGTTGTTGCACTTAAGTAAGCAAATGGAAAATACCACTCACCCAAACTCAACATTGCTTTCATTTTTTTCGGTATAACGGCATAATACCAAAAACAATCTTATAAACAGTATACTCATGTTAATGTGACAACCTATCAAAAGCCAGAATTACCACCGATTCGCAGAAGAACCTCTGCGAGGCGGGCAGGTAGACAGCAGATTGGAATTTTGAAGGTTTTCACTGTAATGTTGAGTCATGCCGACTCTAGTGCTGTGGCCAGCTGCACTAGGTTGCGAGGTTAATGAACCATGGCATGAACATCCCGATCGAGTTGGTACCACAGATTCTTGATTAGGTTTAAGTCCGGGAAGTTTTGTGGCTCAGGAAGTATAGTAATCTTATCCAGGTGCTCTTCGAACCAGGTGCATTTCAACAAGTTTTGCATTTCGTAAGAGATTTATAAACTTATTTTATCCTAAGGAATTATATTAAAGTATTTTAATAGTTTATTTTTTATTATTTCATGAGAGTCGAAAAAGTTTGAATTATAAGGTACGCAAACGTTCACACCATTTTATCTTCCTTATTACGCCACTCTGCAAGATCTAATGACAAAATGCAGAATTTAAATGAAATTGGTTGAGCGATTCTTGAGAAATTAATTTAAAAAAAAAAAGTAATTTTTGAAATTTTATAACTCAATCTATTCCGACGATTTTGCTCAGATTCTGCATTTTATCATTTAAAACAAATTACTACCATGTATAAATTTATCCATCTTACTATTCAATTTTCTTTGAACTCTTTATTAAATAAAATAAAAAATTACTGTGAATTATTTTTTACATTGAATTATCTTTGGAGAAAGGAATTTTACAATTGTGCGTAAAATTTTTCGATTTGCTGGAAACGTTCAAGCGATAAGGCTAAATAAGTATTAAAGGGCCTTAATTTTTGACAGACAGCTTTCTTGTAGAAACTATTTGGACCATATTTTCCACAGCTAACCACCTCTATATTCAATGGTAAAAAAGCTGAATCCATCACGAAAAAGGCATGTTTGTTTAGAGTAAGTACATTTTTATGTCTGTTTATAAAAATTAATACTTTGCACTATTTTGAGGTCACGTAATTGAACCCTTAATATTGGCCCAAGTCTGATTACAAGAACAGAAGTTATTTAAGGAGATAATTTCTATTTTGTCCATTATTCCTATTAAACACCTGTTAAATGAATAATCCCAAAAAGCTAGTAATATACTTTTAAATAAAAATTCATTTGTTTCAAAAATTAAAAAGATGGAGAAAGAGTACAGAACTCTCTAAGTAAGGAACTAATTAGAATATCAATGCATTTTTGCATGCAAGTTATGCAGTATTTTATTTTACTTTTTTTATGAGAAGGTGGGAGTTGCTCTTACTCTCAGATTATACAAATGATACTCTAAATTTCCAGAAAATTCTCGCTGTTTAAAAGAAAATATATTTGGAATTTTTACACTTATAAATATATAAGATAATTTGATTTTTTTCCTCTTTTTCTTTGGCTATACACCGAAGAGCCATTACATTATAACCACCCTCCATCTATAACAATGGTCTCGCCCAGATTTTAATGGTTTCTCGCCCAGGAGCAATGTTTTCATGGGGCACATTAGGACCCATAATCCTCATAGAACAATCCCTGACGTCTGTTAGCTACTTGAATATAGTTGCAGACGAGGTTCACCCATTCATGGCAACAGTTTTTCCTGCGGGGGATGGTGTTTACCAACAGGATAATGCACCATGTCATAAGGGTCGTATCGTCGAGGAACATTCCAGTGACTTTCAAGTCAGGTCTTGGCCCCCAAATTCACCTGACCTTTATCCAATAGAACATTTGTGGTCCTGCTTGGAATACCAAATTCATGCTGCCACGCTACCCCCTCGCAATGTGAGGGAATAGCAGGACCAATTGGTGAGAGCTTGGTACCAGATACCTCAAACTACTTATCAGCACCTTGTGGAATCAATGCCATGGCGGGTGCTAGTAGTTTTGAGGGCTAAAGGTGGTCCTACATGTTATTAGCAGGGTGGTCATAATGTAATGGCTCTTCGGTATATATTTACTTAAATAAAATCCTTTTAGATGCAAATAAGCTTGTTTTTTTACTGCTTTAGAAACATTTTTAAAATTCCTTGTTCTGTAAAACTTATGTAGTTAGGAAAGTTCATTGAAATTATTTTCTGAAATTTAACAGGATTTCTTTTCTAATTTTATTTGTGACTGACAAGTCTATCAAAAAAGCAAACAATTTAAAAATATTAATGAATTAATGTATTCATCAAATCTAAAAATAATTTTAGTAAGAGTAAAATGATAAATATTAGAATTTAGGTTAATTTGAAAGAGAAATATACCACACATTAATTTTTTTTACTTGAATGAAATTCAAGTTAAGTGCTATGTGCTTGTCTAGAGATTTCTTTAATGCAATACAACTAAAAAAAAGTAGATTTTTTAGCCTCGTTTGACATATGCCCTTAAAAATTATTACAAAAAAGTATCACAGTTAAATAAGATTACTTATTCTTTTATTTCGACCTTTTAACCATAAAGAAATGCCAAGAATAGAATTGAATAAGAGTGTCTAAGAGATTTAGGCAAGGTCAAGCAACGCAGATTTAATGGCATTTCTTAGAATTCAAGGTATGTCCTGATATTGCAGATTAGGCCACCAAGAGTTATTCTCTAAAAATTAAGCTTTCACGAATAAAATCAAATTTACCATTCTTTTTTTTACATCTTTTTTTTGTAAAAACAGTAAATATTCTCTACAACGAAGCCTCCCCGCATCAAATTTCCCTCTATAATGGCATTTTTTATCAGAACGTTAATAACATACTCTTCGTATAACAAAGAATTTGCTTCCTTGAAACAAATATGTCATTCTCTTGCAAAAAAAAAAAAAATGCAATTGCAGGTTACATATATTAGACGTTTGAAGAAAAACACAATTGAGAGTTTGAATTAGTTGGAACATTAAAAGAGAGTAAAAGATTAACAGATGATGCAAATCTCTTCAACTTGTTTAGGAGTGGCAGAAGAATTAACTGTTAATTGCTTCATATCCTGCAGACAAGATTTTGAGCTGTGCGATAAACAGCAATAAAGGCCAAAAAGGGGCTATGATTCCAAATATGCAGACATCAAACATCAAAAATTGCATTGAATTGAAATGCGACAACAATTCAATTCATTAAAAGAGAATTTCAAATGAAAGAAAATATGCTGGAATACATTTTTAGTTAAATCTCAAAATTGAAACATTTGTAAAAATATTACATAACATGGCAAAGCAATGTAAAATCGTTGTTTTTTTTAATTCTATAATGAAGAATTGTTGTTTGAGCATTTTATTTTTATACAAAAAAAATTACTGGTTTTAATAAATTTAGAATCGGTATTTGCTTCATTATTAATTAAATTATTATCATATTATTTGCTTTTTAACACGTCACATATTAAAAAATTTGTAATATTTATTCAGTAACTGAAAAATTCTCTAATCCCCGTAAAAAATTTCTTCGACAATCCAATACGAGCTAATTTAATTTATTATGCTGAAAACCTATTATATTATAAAATTATTGCAGGTTATTTTTTAAGCCCAAAGGTATTAATGCACATTTCGCCAGGTAAAAAGGCAAGACCAAAACTCCAATTTTTAGTGAATTTCTGTTTTCCACCTATTCAAACAATTCTTCAGTCTATCCACCAAATATGCCAACTAAACGTTGCATTTAGCCTTATATATTTTGTATTGAGGCTTTATATCTACAGATTATTATATTTTACTTATTTATTTTTTGAATAAAAAGACTTAAGGGCACCAACTTTAAGATATAGACTAAATTTTAAAAAAAAAAAATTTACGATAAAGTAATCAAATTTGATTGATATATCTAGTATGATGAATCTTAGTATTGAATTGATGTTAAAAATATAATAAAGCAGGAGAAATTTCAATGGCAATAATGCTGTGTTTTTTGTCGCTTGCTGTATAATATAAATTTTAACTTTTTGTGGGTAATTTTTGTCGAAAACTGCTTAATGAATTGATTGTACATTTTGGTAGATGATAGTATACATAGAAGGCTTATGTGATAGATCACACTTTTTACAAAGAGTAAATTTTTAGATCAAACTGTTCCTTGGTATTGTTTCTAGATTGGTACTTCGAAAGGTTCCGAACTTTGAACTAAATAATCTCTCATTGAACGGAAATATCTTATTGACTACAAAAATAGCGGTGTTTGTTTTTTTAAATCAAAAATGCTCCACTGAATTATTTAAAAATGTGGCTTACTATTTTACTTCTTTAAGACTTCCCTGCTTATACTTTGTATATACTTAGTATATACTTGCTCGCATATACTTATTGAATCTAAAATATAGCATCGTACAGAAAAAAAATTTTATTAATTGAAACAAATTTGAAAAAGAAAATAATTTCTTTTTTTAACGTTAGTAATAATTACAATTAGTGGCAGTACAATTGTAGATGAAAAGAAATAATGAGAGTAAATTGTTAAGCATTCATAAAAAATAATTCTATTCTGGCTATATTAAGTATGTGACCTTAGAAACCATACTTAAAAGAAATTTGTATTAATAATTAACACGTTGAATGCCATGGGGGATCACCGGTGACCGGCACTGAGTTTGTTCGTAGCGCCACGGGGGTCACCGGTGACCGGCACTGAGTTTGTTCGTAGCACCACGGGAGTCACTGGTGACCGTCGAGGCCAAGATCATTAAAAACACGTAATTCGAGTAAATTTTGATTACACAAATGATTACAAAAATTAACTGTTTTGTTGTAAATAATATTTCATCAAAATATGTAACGCATACTGAGAAAATCCTTTTGACCAGACGGGCAAGTCATGTAAAATTAGCGTGCCATTCAACGTGTTAATAAAAGAAATTCTTAAAATAAATAGGTTAGAAAAATGTGGTAACGATCATAAATTAGTTTTTTTAATGCCTTTAACCTATTAAATATGCAAATTTTTCTGCAAAAATAGTGAATTTTATTTGCTGAGAATTAATAAATATTACTTTCATAATATGTAATTGCAACTACAATTAAAAAGAAAAGATATGTAAAAACAATCAGGAAAAACAATTTTGCACCACATTCGTTTTGTACATATTACAACTGATATTGGCCTTGCATTATATAGATAAATATCACAATAAAATCTAGAGTTCGAGATAAATTCTCATGTGAAAATCCGACGAACACCCAGCAATCAATGCATATTTTTATAAAAATTAAAATACCAAAAATGGCAATATTATTTCGGAATTGTCCATTAGTTTTTAAACCATCAAGTTTAAAAATACATTTTCATTCCTGTGTCTAATAATTGGAACTATTTTACGAAACAAATAATTAACTTTCAGATAAACCTAAATAATAATACAACTTCAAAAAGTTTGTAATAAAAAAGCAGCTCAGGCATGATCTATTTTATATGTTTCACTCTTTGTATGCTACTATAGAATTACTTTTGTAGTTTTTTTATTGATTTGATACTCTAACTTCTGTAATTATGCATTCACAAATTATAAAGCTACGTTGGTTAAAATTTTATAAACTCTTGAGTTGGAAAGAAAGTTTCCTTAATTTATTTCACTAATATTGTGCTATGGAATTGAAACTGCGATTTTATGGTATAAGGTCCAAAAAATACATGCTGCGCCAAACACACGGTTTTAAAACAGTTTAGAAAGTGCATGCGTCAAATGTTCATGAAATACATAATAATCAGATAAAATGGTCAATACTTATAGAACGCAGCATAGATAAAGACGTACAAAAAATGAGTAAAATATGATAAAATGGTAAATACCATAAAAGTTATGCAAGATTTAAAATAGCAATAGCGTGTAGAAAAGCAAAGATTTTAGGATGATGGTTTTCTTCTAACAAGACTATTGTGCATAAAATGTAGCTACCAAAAAAAGGTAATACTATGCTGGTTAAAACAAGGGCAATGATGAAGGAAAAGTGAGAAGTTACAAGTATTGCATTGGAGAGGAGGGGTTAGTATTATACTAGAGGAACTTGAAAATTTATTTTTGTCTTCTTTGTAGATATGTGGGAATATTTAGAGCATTTTACTTACCATAGAGAGTATAATACAGCTCAACATCTTGATATTAAATTAAAAAATTGACTACAAGTAACCCATGGTTCTTAAGTTATTGTAATCGATCTAATTTTAAGAAATTTCTAGCGCTTATGATATAAAATGTTTTCTTTAGCTATTAGATCTCTATCTCTGAAAACAACTTTTGTTGTTAAAATTAACTCAGTAAAATTGCTCAATTTTAACTCGATTTGGAATTAAAAAAAGAATGAAGTTTTTTTATTTATGAGTATTTTAAATAAACATTTAAAAGAAAAAGGATATTATCTGAAAAAATATTCCTAACATTAAAATTTAAACATAATTATATAAATGTAAATTAGGACACATGTAAACATATAAAAGTCAAATTTAAGGAAAAAAACCTATAAAACTAAATGAAATTTTAAAAAAATTTCATTGTTAAGAACAATTCTGCTCTTTCCTTTTTTTTTTGCAATCTTACTAAAGTCAAATTAAGAGAGTTTGAGAGGCCTTTAAAAGGGGTAACATTACTCACGGGTATCTCATCTATCGAGTTCTGATGTAGGGCAATCGTAAAAAATTGTTGCCCTAATACTTTAGGCAAGTTTTAATTTTCATCCTTTACAATAAATATTTTAAGTTCAAAATTTCTCCACCAACAATTTAGGTTTGCAATAAAACTTATAATTTCATTTTTTGACGAAATTTATTGCTTATTTTCATTCAAAATACACTAATAATTAAAATAACACTACCAGAAAATGTGAAAATTAGATTTTTTAACAAAAAGAAAAATGATGGCATATCGGTTTACATGATCTAACTCTTTATAATCGAGTTTTACTTTTCGGAGGCTTGTGTCTTTGATAGTAAACTATGCTGATTCTCCCAAAAAATAAAATTTCAATAAATACAAAATTAAATAAAACCCCATAATTCAATCAAATTATCGTAATTTTACAGTAATATTGTTATTTCAGTGATTCAAGGAACAGATTTCAAATGGCTAAATATTTTAACTGTATAATAAAAAATGAATTTTTAAATAATAATAAATGAATTTTAAACAGGAAAATATTGTTATATAAATATAAATAACTAGTAACTTCTGTAAGAGCGGCAAAAGAAACCAAAACTTTACAAGCAAATCGAAAATCTTATCCACACAAATATAAAAGCTTGTAATATATAAAAGCGTTCCTGAAGTAATTTCATTTGAAATTTTTTTAGAATTTATTTATTACTATTTAATTGAAAAATGGTCGAAAATTTTTGAATTGCAAAGTATGCTGTTTTTTTATCACATTTTAAACTGTGTCATTTTAGATTTTAAAAAAATACAAATCTTGTCGAAATCGGTTGAATAGTTTGAAAGTTTACAAATAAAACTTTTTTTGAAATTTTATGAATCAAAAACTATGAATGATTTCACTAGAATTTCATAATTTATATTCATAACCACAACGTTTACCTCAACTTATGTGATATTCAAATGGATGGTCTACCTCCATTTTTCCCTGACTATAAACTGATTCGTAGTAGAGCGCAAATTACAAAAATTCAACAAGAGTCTTCAATTCTCAAACCATTACGTTATTTTCGTAATTTTTATCTTCGTGCATTTTTATTTTCGTAAAGTGAATATAATCTGGCACACATTTCTTAGTAGAACCATTTACTAAGTGCAATAAAATCTAAATCACTTTGACGTAATGCCATTTATACGACTTTTGTACTTTTTTTTTGTATTTTTTTGTAGTTTACTATTAGTTTAAAAGAGCAAAAAATTTAAGAGAATGATTCTGTATATCGTTGCCAATATTTACAGACGTTTAGAAAATAGGTAGGTAATAAAATTTGGCGTCTAAATTTGACTTGATTACTTTTTAAATTTGAAAAAATAATCTTTTTACGTCTCGAAAGATTTTTAAATTAGATAAGTTTTATAGTTTTATTGGAATTTATACATAATTACACGTGATTACATTTAAAATAGATTCAGCAGTTAAGTTCTGTTGGTGGGGCAAGTATCAGCAATATATGAAATTTCATTTAAATTCATTAAGTATTTCTTTAGTTATTATTACCTGTCACTGAGTGTTTCCTCCAGTACCTTTGTTTCGCTTCACATTTTCAAGTTTCGGCTAATAGTTCTTAACTTGAAATTTTCCAGTATTTTTTATTTTATTGTGTTTCATATATTGTGTGTTTTTTCCTGTATTTAGTGTGAGTCTAACTGCTTTTACAAAATGAGAGGCTTCATAGATGTCAATTAGGCGAGCAACATTTACCATTGATAATAGCGTCGCATTTAACACAGAGAGGAAGAAAAAAAGTGAAGTCGAAACGTCTGGACCACTAGCTGGTCTTAATAGCCTTTAACCTCGAATTGGATACGGTGGATTTTGACTTGGCCTCATCGTTCACCGGACCTCAACCTATTGATTTTTTTTTGTGGCATATGAAATCGTTAATATACGGGAAGCGTGTAAATGCAGCTAAAGATTTCATATCGAGAATGGTTGTTTCCGCAAACGAAATTTCAGAAATCCTCGCGAGGCTGTACCAGTTCTACTTTCGCCACGTGGACGGTTTAGTAACTCGCGGGAGCACCCACTGCGAGTTTTCACAATGAATCAGATCATGCTATCAATGTGCATGATCAATAAATCAGATAATGCTGATTTTGATATCATTCATTCACCTTCCCAATAACCTTGTAAGTCCATTTTGAAATTCTATTCTTACTCTTTTTTTTGGTTTCATGTCATCATATGAGAGTCAAACCATAGTGACTTACTTAACATTTTCAGAATTTTTGCCATTTTGTTCATTAAAATATTAGTAAACAAAAATTATTCTGTCTGATTTTTGAGTAGAGCCACTGTGGTTCAGGGGATTGAGCGTTTACCTCCCAATAAGGTGGCCGAGGTTGGAATCCTACTGGTGGCTCGTTGGTGGGAATTCTGCTCCCGACTCTCACAGTGCTGACTTAAAATATATTCTAAAGTGGTAGACGGATCATGGGTTAGAATCCCCTTACCTTCAGAGTAACCGTGGTAGGTTTTTCTCGCCATGTAATGCAAATGCGAGTTAGTTCATCAAAAAGTCCTCCACGAAGATTAGTTTGTCTCAATGCTAGATCCAGAGGTTCTTTTGTCTTTTGGGTTGGATTCAAGATTACAAGGCTACGAAGTTAAACATTGATGGTTGTAAACTCAGAATTGATGAGACTGTTCAGCGTAGGTTATAAAATAAAATTTTTGAGTATGTCTGAGGAAAACAATTATTGTTTGCCACTGAAACAAAAATATGCAATTTTTTTTAAATCAGATATTGGGAACTATTTTTTCTCAGTTAATATTGTGACTAATGTAACAGTTTTGCACAAAAAATATGACGTTAGTTACAATACTAGTTATGGAGAATTTATTTAAGAATGTTAAGAAATTAAAAAAAATTTACTTCAGTTGCATACATAATCATTGTTTGCATCATAAATGTTCAAAAATGAGACAAGGGTATTTATACTTTTTTGGATAAACATGTGAGAAAATCTGAAAATAATACTCAAGTCACTATGGGATAACCCATATGTTGTATGGTTCTTTAAGATATGTTACAGGTTCTTTAGGGCGAGTATATACTCCTACTATCTTGTACAAACAATATCTACTAACTCGATATATAAAGTTGTATGTAGCCTGTACAAGTGTCTATTTATTATAAGTTATGACATGTCATTTTTGTGTTTAGTTATTGTAACCTATCACATGTGGCAGTCATAAAAGCTTCAAATTAATTTTCATTTTTGTAATTCTTGTAATTGTAATGTCATAGATGAAAGAAATGTTCTAAATACAAAAACATTCAAGATATCAAGTAATGTAATAAATGTAAAATATAAAAAAATAAGTCAAACTTCAGTAGAACCGAAACTAATGCCACTTCAATTAAGCTGCCTTCTAAAATTACTCGTATCCTTATTCACACTATGCTCGTGACATTGAAGTTCATTATAGTATTTTCAACGCATTTGTTTAACAACTATGTCAATGTCATTAAAATGATTCAAAGATAATCCTTTTAGGAATTTCAGCACTTTGTAAATGATATAAAACAATGCTTTTATTGACATTCATTAAAGTAATTTTAATGCGAAGACTCAGTAATACCAATTAGGTGAATCCACATTACCGAAAGGGAATGGATTTCGTGACTTTTACTCAAGATTGGACTGCAATTATTATTTTTTTTCTGATGATATGACCCCAAAAACACGAAGTGTTTTGAACAGTCTATTAATAGGTCACGGAACATTGCAAGACATCTTATCTGCTGTGTCCCCCAAGAAGGGTAAAAAAGGGGAAATAGTGTCATTTGACCCACATGATTCAACTATAAATTTTTTGATTTCTTCCGTTCCTGATGTGGTCAATCTCTTGAATTAGAAATTTTAGAAAAAATTGTAAGCGGATCTTATACATGTGGAACAATTAATAATGGAGCAGAGGAACTGTTTCCTATAGGAAATGAAAACATCTTAAAAATTTGAGTTCTTAATTGAACTGATATTGACAATCATGTTTTTACTGTTTCAATTTGAAAGAGAATTCAAAGTCTGGGTTTTTCTTCACAAGAATTCAAAAACAAGTCTCTAAACTAGGGGATAAAAATTAAAACTTAATTGTGAATATATATTTTGACAAAACTGATGATATATTCCTCTGTATATGATTTTAAATGTAAAAAAAAAAATTTGTGATGAAAAGTTTAGAACTAAATTAATACCTTAATAAATAATACGCAACCCGAAGTCGAACCCCGGCCCTGAAACGTGGTAGGCGAAGATAAAACCCATAATTCCTCCACATTGACTGGGTAGACCCGAGTTTTGATATTCTGAGGTTCATTAATTATGCCATCTAAAGCGGAAAATGTGGTTGAGATTAAATTCTCGGAACATGCAGGCAGTTAGAAAATAATGAAGAATTATCAATAAAGATCGCTATTTTTACGAAAATGCTTAATGTTCCCTTTGGTTTTATATCAGGTGTAAAATTCTGCAATCCACCGATAGTGAAAATTTTCAGATTGCAGAAGGCCTTCATATTTATGTCATGTATAAACACAGAACTATCATTAACCGCTTATTTAAAAATAGATATAATAGTATGAAAGAATATAAACCGAATTCACAATTAAAAAGGAACTAACTCCAATTTTAAAATATTCCGTGATGACTGTAAGCCTAAATCCTATTTTCAATTATGTTAAAAACTGTACTTAAATGGTTTTAGAGCAAAATAAAATAAGAAAATTTGTTAGTTGTTTAAATTAAATATGCTCCAATGCGCGCGTAAATAATACGGTACCCGAATCGACTGTTGCGTGATAGCATGATCGTTTTGAGAAAAAAAAATTCAATGAAGAATTTTGTTTTCGTTATTTACAGAATTTTACCGAAATCTTTCTTCCTTCTGGGCAAACTATTTCAATCAAAAGAAAAATATATCTATCGTTATGTAATTATGCTTGCTTTATTGGATACTTCTAGATCTGTTTTCTGTTTATTCCTCCTCCCCTATTAAACAGTGATCTCTTCCCTACTCCCCTCAATTTATAAGTTTTCAGTATCCTGGAAACATAAAATTCTCCTTAACTCAGAAAATTTGCATTTTCTGTCTAATTTTTCAACTTAAATAATAGTCTGTAATAATTAAGAAAGCAATCTTATTACTTTAAATGCTAAAGTGTTGGTTATACTTACAGATAATTTAAAAATAAATTTCCATTAAAGTTAAGAGTAAATTTTTTTAAATTTAACTAACTATTGTATTGAGTTCTTCTGTTAGATTAGAATTAGCTATACTCTGAAAAACATTAACATTTCATTCTGAAGGTAAGAAATCAAACGAAGCTATAAATATATATATTGACAAAATGCTTGAGATAATAAGATCAAAAAGGTATTAAAAACTAAAAACGAGAAAAATAACAAAAAAAATTAAGAAAGGAAAGGTCATTAAGAAGCCGTAGTAGGTATTGCATTTAAGATGTGATCCGTTGTAAGATGGAGTTAGTGGTAATGGGCATTGTTACATCAAGTAATCTGTTATTTAGTAAGCTTCCCAATGTTCTTAAAAAGAGCATCTTACTACCAGGTTTTCTCCAGTTATTAAATCAATCAATGTGCTTCGCCCCAAAAAATTCCCCTAAATGTGTGAATTATGTTTAATGCAACACTGATGACACTGAAAAAAGCCATCTAGGACAACATCTGGACTTACTAACTTCTGGGATTATGTTGCTACATTACGCTCACATTCACAGATCGCTTGCACCAATCACAAGATTGTTTGCACCAATTCCAAAAGGATGTGTTAAATAAACACCCTCCAGATTTGGCTTCATCTGATTTTTATCTGTTCACAGCCATACACAAAGCTAAGAACTTCACTGATGATGTGGTATTTCAAACCACTGCGACAAGTTGATTCAATTTTAAGGCGATTGAGTTTTATGTAGAATAAATTGGTAAAAGTTAGTAAAATGAAAAGCGTTGAATATTACCATGCTGAAAAATGGAGGATGTTGAAAATTGCTGAACCTGGTTGGGGTTTTATTTATTTTTCATTCGAAGAGCGAAAGTTTCCGAACTCTCCTTATGCTTGAAAATAAAGATAAAAACCCTAAAAATGTTTATAATGAAACAAGTTCAGAATTTTCTGCTAAAATTTCCTAATTTAAACAAATTTCCTAATTTAAAAAAAATTTCCTAATTTAAAAAAAAAAATTTCATAATTTAAAAAAAAAAAAAATTCCTAATTTAAAAAAAAAATTCCTAATTTCAAAAAAAAAATTTCTAATTTCAAAAAAAAATTCCTAATTTCAAAAAAAATATTCCTAATTTCAAAAAAAATTTCCTAATTTCAAAAAAAATTTCCTAATTTCAAAANGAATTCACAATTAAAAAGGAACTGACTCCAATTTTAAAACATTCCGTGATGACTGTAAGCCTAAATCCTATTTTCAATTATGTTAAAAACTGTACTTAAATGGTTTTAGAGCAAAATAAAATAAGAAAATTTGTTAGTTGTTTAAATTAAATATGCTCCAATGCGCGCGTAAATAATACGGTACCCGAATCGGCTGTTGCGTGATAGCATAATCGTTTTGAGAGAAAAAAATTCAATGAAGAATTTTGTTTTCGTTATTTACAGAATTTTACCGAAATCTTTCTTCCTTCTGGGCAAACTATTTCAATCAAAAGAAAAATATATCTATCGTTATGTAATTATGCTTGCTTTATTGGATACTTTTAGATCTGTTTTCTGTTTATTCCTCCTCCCCTATTAAACAGTGATCTCTTCCCTACTCCCCTCAATTTATAAGTTTTCAGTATCCTGGAAACATAAAATTCTCCTTAACTCAGAAAATTTGCATTTTCTGTCTAATTTTCAAACTTAAATAATAGTCTGTAATAATTAGGAGCGCAATCTTATTACTTTAAATGCTAAAGTGTTGGTTATACTTACAGATAATTTACAAATAAATTTCCTTTAAAGTTAGAGCAAAATTTTTCAAATTTAACTAATTACTGTATTGATATATTCTGTTAGATTAGAATTAGCTGTACTCTGAAAAACCTTAACATTTCATTCTGAAGGTAAGAAATCAATCGAAGCTATGAATATATACTGACAAAATGCTTGAGATAAGATCAAATGGTATTAAAAACTAAAAACGAGAAAAATGTCAATAAAAATTAAGAAAGGAAAGATCACGAGGCGCAGTAGGGATTGCATTTAAGATGTGAGGTGGCACATCAGTTGTAAGGTGGTATTAGTGGTACTGGACATCGTTACATCAAGCAATCTGTTATTTAGTAAGCTTCCCAATGTTCTTAAAAAGAGCATCTTACTACCAAGTTTTCTCCAGTTATTAAATCAATCTATGTGCTTTGCCACACAAAAATTCTGCTAAATGCGTGAATTATGCTTGCTGCAACACTGATGACACTAAAAAAATCCATCTAGGACAACATCTCGGCTTACTAACTTCTGGAATTATGTTGCTACATTATAACGCTCACATTCACAGATCGCTTGCACCAATCACAAGATTGTTTGCACCAATTCCAAAGGGATGTGTTTAAAAAACACCCTCAGATTTGGCTTCATCTGATTTTTATCTGTTCACGGCCATACACAAGGCTAAGAACTTCACTGATTGTGTGGTATTTCAAACCACTGTGACAAGTTGGTTAAATGTTAAGGCGGTTGAGTTTTATGCAGATCAAATTGGTAAAATGAAATTAAAAGCGCTGAATATGCGTGGTTACCAAGTTGAAAAATGGAGGATGTTGAAAATTGCTCAATCTGACTGGGTCTTCATTTATTTTTAATTTGAAGAGAGAAAGTAAAGTTTCTGATGTATTATATGATGTATTCCGTATTCTTGAAAATAAAGATAAAAACCCTAAAAAAGTTTATAATGAAATTTTTTGCTAAAACTAATTAAATTTTTTTTAAGTCAAATAAGAAATTGTTGCGAAGAAAAGAATGATAGTTTAAATAATTATCAATCCGAAACTGATCAAATTTATCTTTATTAACAATCACGAAAATCAGTTTTCATAAATCAGTGACCTTATCTTTAAATTTTTCTATATAAAATATTATACGTCCGGTTTTAACTCTAGATTTAATCATTCTAAAATAATTCTTCATTAATACTACGTCTAATGAATCAATATTTAGGGCAAATTTCAAACCAAAGAGGTTACTGATCCGATAAATCAACATAGTTATTAATAATGTAATAATGTGTTAATGATGTTGCTGAAAGTCTAGTTAGTTATTATTCACTTATAACCTTCATTAGTTTAATTTTTTATTCACATTAACCTGAATGAATTTGATGTTCATAAAATATAATATAAATTAGTTTATAAGAAAATAATGAAAATATAATGAATTTAAAAAAGCAGTAAAACTCAGCGGCATTTAAAAAATAATTTTATGTAATTGGAATAAAAATCTTGATAAAAATGTCAAAAATGTTATAAGTTGATATTGATCATATTGAAAGAAAAAAATAATAAAGAAAAAGGAAATTAATTTTCTACCTACAAACGGTCCTGCACTTAGAAAAAGCCTCCGATTTTTATGAGTTAAAACATATACCTATCTATAATTTCATACGGAGAAAAATGACCCATCACAACGAAATTTTCTGATTTGAAAACTTGGGTTATAAGTCTGAACCACAATTATATTTTAAAAAAAAGAAAGAAAAAAAAAAAGAGTCAACATTTGTAAAAAATATAACCTTTTAGATGGCATTCAACCATAAGATCAAAAGTTAATATGTTCCGTTTGTTATTTTGCATCCTATATATAAATAAATATGAAAAATCTTGAAGAAAAAAAACTGACATCGTGTCGACACTATCGTGTCGTTTTATATAAGCTAAAATTACGAAATTAAATTTATAAAATAGAACCTTCTAACACTGAAATTTAGAAAATTTCTTTGAAGTTTATTAGTATAATGGAAGATTGTAAAAAAAATCTATTTTACGAAATAAATCCTTCGTCATAAAAAGTAATATATCGCCAAATATAATTATAAAAACATTAAACGATAAGTTTCTAAAAATAATGTATTTTTTATAAAATTGAAGTAACCTTAATAAGTATGATTTGATACTTTCATTAAATTTTGCTACTTATTACTCAGCATCTGAGAAAAAGCGTATTTTTGATTCCAAAAGAATAAACGATCCTATTTTCTACTAAATAAATATATATCCAGTAATAAAAAATGCGATCAAATTTATTTAAATAAATTCAAAATAAACAGTTTCTAATATCCCATTTAGTAGCATTTCCAAATTCTTATGATTCAAGTGTGTAACTTCTAAATCAATAAAAGTTCTGAAGCATAACCATTTTTTTGAAAAGTACAATTTTAAAATTAAAGAGCTGTTGGCTATAAATCTGTCACGTCTATATTCACAATCGCGTGAAGAGGTAAATATAAAAGCAATAAAACTATTTTTATATATAAATTGACCTAAAAGATAGAAGAAAATAAAAAGTCAAATAGTCGTCAAATCACTCGATTATAATCATTATCATTCAGGAAGATATTATGCACTTTTCCACGCTCTCTAAACTAGATCATATTGAGCACTGTGATATTTTCCATTCTCAATTATTACCAAATGATTGCTCTTCAATGTGATTCTAGTTATGTAATAACATGTTGAGACTATGGTCTAGCCCCGATCTATTTAGAGAGCAGTATTAAGCAATCTTTGCATTCATGAAGGACAATTGAAGATTCAAAAAGATTTGCTTATGGTTTTCTTATCATTATGTAAAAGCGAGAGAGAAAGAAAAAAGATTTGATAAAGGTCATTGCTCTTTAGCTTTCTCTCTCAAATGGACATTCTTCACGAAAAAAGTAGAACGATTGAACTTGCAAAAACAGCGGAGCTAAATGGAACGAAATATTATCCTACTCAAATATACAACTTGTTTATCTAACATACAATTTTTTATTTTTTTGTTATTGAAGAAAGTGGATCTTTTTTAAAGGAGGTAGCTAAAAATAAAGAAATTCAATTTTTTTTTTAATCTTAAATAATGTTTATGATAGTCTACTTTTATTAAAATAGAAAACTTGCAGTATTTGTTTAAATTGAAAATTTTTTCTTACTGCGATGAGTAATTGTTTCCTTAACTTATATAATTAATAGGACACGTGCTGTTTCTAAAATTAAACTTAATGATTTATTAAAATCAACAATTTAAATTTATATCAAAAATATTTTTTTTAATGATGCATTGAATTAAGACAGTTTAAGTAATTTTATACATTCAGTGCGTACCGCAAAAATTTTCTGAATACCAAATTTTTTATAAAAATATTTATTTGAAACAATTTATTCAAAAATGTATCACGTAACTGTAGTGTGTTTTGATTTCTTGGTTCGGAAAAAAAAAGTTTTTCCGAATTGTCAATTTTTTTTTAATCTGTGTTTTATTGATTGAAAATGTACCTTAAGGAAATAAACCTGGCAGTAATGAACCTTTTGTTCACAAAAGCAGCATATTCAGCAAGGAACTTAATCAAGATTTAACATTGAATTAATCAACCTATGTAAGCAATAAAAACGCAACATTAATTATGTACTGCATAGTATTAAATAATTCGAAATTAAAATCTCGTATAATCTCAGAGGAAAAACAGTTGCTTTCTGAAAAAGCTAATTAAAGTTTGTGAATGGATTTTCCCCTTAATGTGCCAATGCAAAAGTTTAAAAAAAAATTCGCTGTATCTGTCATTTTTTATAAACCTAAATTTACATTTTTTTGAAATTGTTTCCTTATGTGTTTACTGTTAAATTGAGCAATAATAAAATTTTTTTTGAAAACTTCAGAGGTTGTTTAACAATAAGATTTCACATTCGACATCCCCGTAATAATACCTTGTTTATGATTACGTATTCGATTATTACCCATCGATACATAAGAAAAAAAATATTCTTAAGCAGAATAGAAAGGTAATAAGCAATTTTTATGTCACTGAATACAGATATTTACATATGTGTTAGTTAAAATTCTTAAACTATTCTTTAGCTCTCAATTTTAAGCCAAACTTAAGAAAATTTATTTTTTATATGTTCTATACATTTCTTATACACTAAATGCTTATATCAACAAAAATCATACAAATGAAAATAAATTATCGAAAAACAAATTAATAAAAGGTTCAATCTATAGGGTTCAAATCTAAGATGACCAGTTTATTCGGTGGTTAATCCCATTGTTACCATAATAATCTATGGTAGATTTCGCTTCATGTCAGCTGGCGTTGTCTTTTTGAAAGTAACATGGATCCAACTTGCAAAACTGACATGATGTAGGAAGCACACTATCATCCGAAATCGTATACTAAGTGTCTGCTTTGAGATTACTGTTTATTTGGACGAAAGGTTCAAGTCAAATTAAAACTGCCAAAGCAATAATTCCCCCACCACAAATATTTCTGAATGTCAAATAACACTATCGCTGTATATCTTAAAACAATGTCCATTTAAATAATTCCATTCTAAGAATTTTTTTTCCAATACCCACCCGATTGACACTCGTCATTCAGGTATCAATGCGACTGATTTGTTGGCCAACATTGTTCCCACAGTAAGGACAGGTAGTACAGAGAATGAAAGAATATCCATGCATTGTCCGGGATTCGAACCCAGGTCAGCTCCCTGACCACTATACATTCTGGTCGGCTGAAACTAAGAATTAAAATCGTATCTTTAATCAGGACTATAAAAGACCATATGTAAGAAAAATTCGATCAGAACATCGTACATAATTTATGTAAGTAAAACGTAAATAAACACCATCTGTTGTTATTTCCAAAATTCTGTAAAATCAATTCTTATTTGAACAATTTTTATAATATTTATTTATAAGCTATATCTTTGGTCATTTGCGATAGATTAAACCATGGCTAAATGAAATGGCTATAGAATGGCTAAAAATAGAAAATTCAAGCCATATAAACAAATATAGCTATTTTGACTCATGTGAGAAATTTGAGGGGAAAGTGTGAATACCATTTCATTAGATTTTGCCTAGCTTTACGGTTTTCCGCTAAAGTTATTTTAGATTCATGACGCTTACATGAAAATTTCCCACAAATTGCAAAATGCTAGAAGATTAGGTTTTCATTACGATTAACATACATCCAATGCTATGCAAAATCTTCTTAAATCTATTATCTTGATTTTTTTAACCACTTTATCAGCAATTCGGAGTGAAAGATATTTTAACTTCCAAACCATACCTAAAATAATTTTGAAAAAATCTTATATTTTTGTTTAAAAAATGACCACATTTTTTGTACCTGTTTTCGTTATCTTGCAAGGGGTACATAATCCTTAAAAAATACCGGATGATGAAACAAGTAATTTAGTTGTTCATGTTCATGATTTAGGTTATGCATGGTACATAAAGTCAGACTTAATTTTAAGTATGGATATCTATTTCATTCTTAAGCATCTTATCCTTATTCTATTACACACCATTCTTATTAATTTTAGAACATTTTTAAAATCGGAGAATTTAATTATTTGAGTAGGAAAAAAGAAGAATTTCATTTTTACTAAACCACTTTTAATATACTGAATGTCTTATGTCTGAAAATCGCGTCAATTTTCAGTCATAGTTAAAATTTTGTATTATGGACACAATGTAGATTACTAAACTTTGCGATGTATCATATTTAAATAGAAAAAAATCATTAAATTAAAATATTCTTTATTAATAACGTGAAAAAAAGCTTTTTTAGCTTTAATTTTCAAGGTCTAATAGAAGCGTAGAAAAATATAAGTTTCAAAATGCCGCATTTTTAAATACGTTTTTAAATGCCAAGTTTTAAAATGCCACATTTTTAAATACGTTTTTAAATGCCAAGTTTCAAAATGCCGAGTAGACTACATAAAAAAAGAAAAAATATTTTCAATCTCACCTGAAACATGAAAAAATGAAGTTCATTGCTTTTGAAGTAGTCGGGGGAATTTAAAATAATTGTAGAGGCATTACCGAAAGTGCGCTTCTATTGTTTTTCGTTTTAGGTACGACAAAAAGAGAATTTACATTTTTCTTTTAAGTCCTTTTAAATAAGTAGTTTTCAATTCTTTTTCTCTTCATTTTAGATATGCGTCTGTTAGTCTTGTAGGCAAACGATCGAAATTATGCTCGACGATAAATACCATTTGGTAAGAAAATTGCAATAAAATCTGCATGTAGCGGTCAGGAAAGGATTGAAACTATTTTTATTCGGCTGAGTTTCTGTTGGATTATAAGCACCCTAGATAATTTGAAAAGTGGCTGAAATTCTTGGGGATCTATTTTCTTAAATATTCTTTTAAAACTTTCAGTCTTTAGGAGACATTCTATAAAATGCGAAATAAGTTCCATCGGTTGTTAGCTGAAATACTTAAGTCTACACAAAATGCCTATTTTTTGAGCAGTTCATGACCAGAAAAATCTCTTTTCTCATAGCTTTTTTCTTTTCATTCATACATTATTTCGTCAATGGTTTTCTTATTGCTCATAATATATTGTATTTCTTATAAATAGGTAGTTTTTAACTATGATAAAACTTCCAATCAAATTTTATAGCCTCGATAAACTGAGAATTTTACAACACAGTAACAAAAGAGAGCATTAGACTTATGTAAGAAAAAAAATTTAAAACGGTACATTTTTGAGAAAGGTACACATATTAAATAAAGGTTATTTTTTCATAGTTCTTTACGAAGAGAATTTTTTTCAAACTAAATATTTGCTTTTAATACAGCATATAACCATGTTAAAGTAATTTATTAATACTTTTTAATGACATTGCTTGCTTTTAAGTTCATAAATTTCAAATTTATCTAAATTGCGATTCCTGGAAAAACAATTTTTAATGGTAAAAAATACTTTACATTTCATATCCTTAAAGATAAACATAAATTTGCATTAGAAAGATTGAAAGTTACTTTTTATTCGAATTTCAATTTGATAAATTGGCAATTAATGAGCCTCTAGTTCCATGAGTGAACATTAATTTAGCAATCGAAATAATATGCAGAACTATCAAAATTCAAATGACACCAACTTTTTCTTTACCAGTTAGTTCAAAAATTTATTTTTGACACTTTTATTTATCCCCATAAACACTAATTATAACCAACACATTTTTGTAAAGATACTACATCTTTGAAAATTTAAATTGCTTCACCGTATTTTGTTATATATGAATTTCAAATCCTCAAATATTATTTTTTTCTTCTTTTTGAAAAACCAAAGTTATTTCTAGATTTAAAAAAGAGTTTCGGAATTTTCTCTCAATTAAATTCTTATTTATTTATAAAGTTCTTTCAAGGCTTTCTCTAAAGTAAAATATGCGACACTGAAATAAACTTATTGAAGCTAAAAATATTTTCTGCTCAATAGCTGTCAATTCTGTTTAAAAGAAGAAAAAAAAACTTAATTGTACTACTAAGAAACAAGATTTAAACTTTAAAGTTAATACTTAACTTAAAATAGTTTCTAGCTATCTTTCAATTAAATTCTGATTTATAAAGTTTTGTAACGAGTTTTCTCAAAATTAATGTACGTGATAATGTAATAAACCTACTCAAGCATAAGAAAATACTTGGTTTGAAAACGAACAACTCTGTTAAAAATAACAATATCTCTTATAGTACTACGAAAAAACAAAATTTAAATCTCCAACAAGTTACTTCTTAATAATTTTCGGAATAGTCCTGAAACTAAATTCTAATTTATTTCTAAAGATTTATTAAAAACATTCTCCAAATTAAAGTACATGATGATATAATAAACAACCTACAGAAACATAAGATCATAATTTCGGTTTGATAAAGAACATCCCTGTTAAAAATAACCATATCTCTCTTATGGTCTTACGATGAAACAGAATTATAATCTCAATGAAAAGTGGCCTAAAAATTAAAATTTGCAATTTGTCAAAATATCTAAGAGAGAAAAAGCCTCTGAAGAAGCAAAAAGCACCCGATAAGCCTATGGAAGCACAAGACCAGCTATTTTGTTCACTAAAATGATAATAAAATACTTTCAGATCAATAGCGGACAATCAATAGTTCAAAATTTAAAAAAATAAAAAATTTAAAAAGATAAATGTCTCTTATGGTACTACGAAGAAACAAAATTGGAATCCTAATGTTGCTTCTTTATTTAAAATAGTTTTCGGAATTATCTTTCAATTAAATCGCAATTTATTTATAAAGTTTTGCAAAAGGCTTTCTCCAAGTTTAAGTACGTGATCATTTAATAAACAACCTACTCAAGCATAATAAAATACTTTCAGTTTGATAACGAACAACCCTGTTAAAAATAACCATATCTCTCTCTTACGGCAGTACGAAGAAACAGAATTGGAATCTCAATGAAAAGTGGCCTAAAAATTAAAATTTGCAATTTGTCGAAATATCTAAGAGAGAAAAAGCCTCTGAAGAAGCGAAAAGCACCTGATGATGCCTGTAGAAACACAAGGCCAGTTATTTCGTTCACTAACTCTGGAAGGTTAGTGTGTTATTGGGCCTGATTGCCTCAAGGAAGTCAGATGCTGCATATAACAAGTGATCCAGGACACAAAACCCTCACTTCCTCATCTCAGCATCTTCCTTCATCACTTCTTCATCTTAAAGAAACGCGTCTGCGAGTTATCGCTCGGGCGCGGTTTTTGTTTCTCTAAAAGAGGCGGGATTCTTAATTTCAAGAAAAAAGTGCTAGTGAAATTAGATTTTGAAACTTTCGTTTACTTAGCGTTGGGACTTACATTATCCACAAAAAAAAATGGCTAGAGCGTGCTGGATGCTGTGTCTTGTGCTTTTTGTAGTTTGTTTGCAAAGATCGTGGTCGCAAATGCAATTTATGGACTTAATACAAGGAGATCAAGGACTAAACTTTGATGATCAAGGACTTAACTATGATTCAGGTATGTTCTAAACTTACAAATATTCTGCGAAATCTATTGCTTAAAACACAGTAATTACTTTAGACATTTTTTAAAAGCTGACACAATCTTTCAGCATTTTTCAATGTAGTGATTCTTGTTAAAGTTGACATTTTTAATTGTAAAACTAAATATTAGTTTGAAAATTAAAAAAAAGAATTATTAATTGGAAAGTAGTGGTAATGCTTTTCTTCATAAGAGCTCACTTTATTGAAGAAGTTTTAACTCCTAATAGTTTGAACTTTTCTGAAGTTTTCATCTATCTTCAGCTTTATGTATGTAAAATTCAATTAAAAGACGAGTTTTGACAGATAAGAAATAAATAAGTTTCATTGAAACAAAAGCCCTATTTCAGAAAAACTAGATTTTTATTATATATTATATGTATATGCTTTATTTTATATTAAGTTTAAACTTTTCTGAAGTTTTCATCCATCTAAAGCGTTATGTATGTCGAATTATTTTAAAGGAACGAATTTTAAAATATAAAAAATAAATCATCAACTTTAATTTAAGCAAAAGCATAGTGTTTCAGAAAATTTTTTATTTCTACGGTATTTAAAATAAATAAATGTGATTAACGTAAATGCTTTTTTTATATTGGCATTAATACATTTTATTATACCTCTAAGAACAATAAATTTATTTCAATTAAATTTTATGCAAATATGTTAAATATATTAAAACGAAGTACCTTTGATTCTGTTTGTATTGATTACTTAATTCTATTTACGTTTGAAACAATATTCATTTATGAATATTTAAGGCTTTAAACAATGAAGCTTTAATGAAACAATTTTAGTTCCTATAAAAATGCTACTTTCGATTATTCTAAAAAGCGATATCAATAATTCACTTATTTGTGATGATAGTGTATAGTTAAAGAAATTATTAACAATTCATATTTTTTTAGCAATTTTAAGCTAGAACGTTAGCAATAATAAGTTATATAAAATATTTATTGTAAGGAGAAAATTTATTAGAAAAAAACCATGTATTGCATAATCTCAACATTTCTATCATGAGTTTTAAAAATTACGTTAAGTGAAACGTAAAATACTTTAAAAACAATGTTGCTAAAAAAATCTTTTACAATTGTATGTTTTTATTTTCAGGTAAAAGTGCGATACTGAAAATTTTGACGGTGATAATTTTTAAAACGTGTATTATTATAAATACAGAAGGTTATTTTTTGCTACTAACATTACTCAGAGCCATCTGAACATAAATTTAAAAGTTTCGGCAAATTCTATCAGTTGACAAATGCAGACATGATAAAAACAAATCTCTGGCAAAAATGTAGTTCTGAAAGTCACCTGTAGGGGAAATATGGCGCTAGTAGTTCGCAAAGCAATTTAATATATATGCACAACTATTCAGAATTCTGCGACAGTATAAATCATTACAATCGTGAAGCATAATAATAATAAGGAAAAAAGTCTAATAATAACTCAGAAATCCACGTGTGTTTCAAAAGGGGAGATGAACTTAAGAGTCTAATTCAACAATGCACCCTTTTTCAATTTTTTAGTTATTTATATTTTTAATAAAATGCTCTTCTAAGTTTATTAGTTCATTGAATGTCTAATTAACTAGAATTATTCTTATTACTTAGTTTCCAGTTGCACCAATTGCACATCAATTTTTTTAACAAGTCAAGAATTTGCACTACGAAGTTATCTGTCCTAACCATTTGATTAATTAAGAATCCTGATTTCTATGAAACTAAAATGACTGCGAACACGTTCAGCTGTATTGTTGAACAGTTTTCGGGATTAGAATAAAGCATCCAGAATAAACAACTCAAATATAAACAATTTTCAGAAATTTTTGTTTAATTATGTACACATGGAACGTAAAAAATGACAAAGATTTTATAAAAATATTATAATAGATTAAGATGTATGATAAAGTTTTTCTTTTGTTTCTACGTTCATAATAATGATAATAGTTGCTGAAACATTGTTTAATGTTCAGAAAGATATTACTTTTTACTGACCACCGAGAAAAATTATAATAAAGAACTCATTGGCATTTTAATTATTTATGTGCCAAAAAATTTTAGCATGTGGAATATTAAAAAACGTAAACTACTTTTGAATCGTGTAAATTATACTGAATACTGTACAAAACCTGAAAGTCTGAATACGATATACATCCAAGAAATGTTCAAAATGAATACAAAAAAAAAGAATGCAAAAAAAAACATACTACAAGCGAAATATTCCGATAACAGTAGAAAAAATTGCTGCCTCATTTTGAACATTACGGCGCGAATGCAAGCACGAACAATTAAACAGTAAGATTACAATAAGCGATTAAATTTACAAATCTTTACCTTGCGGGTTTCCATAGTATATTGAAAAAATATACTGAATTCAAATTGAGTGTCTGATTTTAAAACTGATATCGCGAAAAGAAAGAATGACTCATTTTTTACAACTTATAACTCAATAACCTTGCAACTTTCCATTTAGGATGCATATTTAAGGACAAGAATTTAAAATTACTATCTATTGAACAAAAAAATAAATAAAATAAAACTTAAAAATAATTTTTGAATTTTTTATTTTTCTAACGAGAAATTCGTTAAATATTTGAATAAACGATCTCAAAAAGATGACCGTACAGCCAATTTTGAAAGAAAGGGACAAATGGCGGCTTTGCTATTAAGCAATAGAGAGATTTTGCACTGCTTTCGGCCCATCTATATACCGTCAACAGAGATCACTACTGCGCAATCTCCAACCGGCCAGTAATTACTTTTCTCTTATGGAGTGGGACCCTAATTGAGAGTAAGGAAGAAGTTAAACGGAATTAGAAGTTCGTTATATATACGCATGGAAACAATTTTAAGCCTTGCAGACCTAAATATTATAGCGTTTAAAGTTTAATTTGTGGTATTTTAAATTTTTTTATTTAAATTCAGTTGAAATCTATTTTAAATACAAAATTTATAAAATTTAATATCACTTTTCTTAACTACTTGACTGAAAGTTTCGCGTCAAAAGTGAAATTTCATGAAATGTATCATGAAGTTTATATCATATGAAATAAATGGACTGACTAAGGTTTAGTGGCTATTCTGCACTAACTTAAATAACAATAAATATTCACAGTAACTAAAACAAAATTACTAACTAAATCAACTGCAAAACCAAATGGGAAGGGAAATTAATACGGACAAGTTAAAGAAAATTAGGGTAACTTTATCTGCAGAACTCTCGTTTATTTGTTTTTAACTCTGTAAAGTTCATGTCTAACTATCTTTAAAAATTGAAACAGTTTCCCTGCAATAACAATTTTAAAATGCTGCTGTAACGTATTCAATTTAGTCAAGAAGTATGTCGAACATTATGTAAAACTAGTTTACAATTTTCAAATCATAAAATTATTGTTAGTTTATATTCATTACTTAGTTACAAAATCAAAAGCTATTTTTTTCCTATAAATTTGATGCTATTGGCTGGAACTTTTTAAGTTCAAAATAACCCTATGAATTTTTAAACCCAATCATTTGTTATAAAATCTCTCTAAACTTAAAATGCAGTTTCAGGTTTATTTCCATATATATCAAATGCGATAAAAAAGATTGTTATGAAGTAAAATTATATTTATACAAAGAAACTAGGCATCTGTTTCTAAATATATGATTAATAAAGCAGTCTCAATAACTAGATCTAAATTTTTATAAAATGTATTTCAATTTATAATAAGAAAATTTGGTAATTATAACATAGATTATGTTATAATTTGGGTTTTATATCTATTTTATCTTATGGATGAAATTGGCTTTCATTACTTAATTGTGCATTTTCTATTAGCGTAATGAGTGTGAATTTCTATCTTGTATTGCTAATTTATAGTTTAAATAGAAGTTTTAAAATTTGCATATACAGGGTAATTTAAAATAACATTGTCAGAATGATAGACAAAACAAGGACAAAGGAAAAAAATCACATAGGAGCATGAGCAGCAAATGCTATCTGGAACCGTTAGAAGAATTAATAAATTATGCTTAATATACAAGAAAAACAAAAAAAAAAATTATTCTACATAATTTTATTTATCTCGTATTTCTACAAATATAACATGTTTAAGTTAAGTTTTTAGCTAGGCGTCAGAGAATTTGATATAGATTGCGAATCCTTTCAAGTAAACCATGTGTATTTCCGATTCAGCCTGCTGCCGCAATAATTCTCCCTAAGTCTTCTTATGATGTCCTCTTATGATGACTATCCATTTTGCAATTAAATCCTTTTAGAAATTTTATAGGATAAAAAAAAACTATTGGAGACAAATCTAGTGAACGTGATGGCCATGCAATCAGCCCACTTTGATATCACTTACGACTCCACGCTCCTTTGAGATTTTTGTTAGCCTGCTTTAACTTTTACTTTGACTATGTTATTTTAGATCACCCTATTAATAAGGTAAAAATTACGCAACCTCAGAAATAAAAATCATACAATGATTCCCGTCCTTTAAAACATACATTTCTCTACATTGTAAAAAATGTTGTACAGTTTCCACTAATTTTGTGTTGAGATAAACTAAATTACATTAAGTACAGAAGTACAGCTGCTATCGTTAAAAAATACAGGAAATTAATAAAATAATAAATGTCTGAAAGAATAAGTGTAAATATATTAATAAAAATGTACTTGTTTTTTAAGTCATTAAATTGATTCTAATGCGCACGACAATGTGTTGTCAATGAACAAACAAAAAATTAATAAATAAAACTAAAACAGTGAAAAAGTAAATAAAAAATCCTACTACATGCACCGTAAAAAATTTTAATTTACCTCAACACCAAAAATGATGGCAACAGTACATCAAATTTTTTTACAACTTACTAAATCTATTTTCTGCCAACAATGTAAACTTTGTTTCGTTAATATTTTTTTCATAAATTCGAGTAAAGAAATTAACCTGCTTTCGCTACTGAAAAAAAATTGCTCACGCAGAATACATAGTTTATTATAGCTTTTATGAGTAAAACTTTTTCTATTTTCATTAAAATAGACTTTTCAGTCTAGTGGAGTTAAATTACTAAGACTCGAAAACCAAACGTAGAATAAAAAAGTAATTTGTAAAGCATTATTCAAAAAATTAATGATGTGGAACCAAAAGAAGATCCGTATACTGTCTGAGAAAAGTTGGATGGTAACTTTTTCCCCCTTCCTCAGTTTTAGTTTTATGTTTCAGCATTCGTGCACTTGACCTACCGAAGGGAAAAAATAAAATTGGTATATGTAAAATAAAAAAAGAAATATTTGAGGTTATGATGAGAAGATGTCTGGCATACTGAAGAGATAGTTATTTAAAAAAAAAAAACTCATCTAATGAGATTCTGATCTATTGATAAAAGGATGATTTTTGGGTTGGGCATTAACCTAGCTACTACAGTTTGTTACTGTAAGTTTGCATCATTAAATTGATTATATTGATAGCTGCAGTTTTATAGGTTGGAATTCTTGCGGTTGAATATTGAAATTTGCATAATGGTTCATCGGCTACAAATACTTCCTGGTAATCCAGAAAAAAGCTGAATTTTGCTATAGGGGTTAAAAGAAAATTTTTTTAAATGTGAATAATCAATTTATAATTGATTAATCGCAAACATGCCAAATTACTTAAATACTCTTGTAATTAAAATATTAATGACATAAATGCATAAGAATTTCAGTTAAAAATACATTACTGGAATATGCAATTCTAAGCAGATAACCAATGAGTTTTGAAGAAGATAAACTTGTAGGATTATTCTGTGCTAAACAATCGCTACAATTTTACAATTGAATTGTCTTAAAAGCATAAAATTCTCAAATTTAAACACAATTTAATCGCTTCAATTAAGCATACAAAAGTTTAAAAAAGTAGTAAAATTTCAACATTATGTAATAATTTATTCTTAAAGGATGGCAAAAATTGTAGGCATAGAACTAGTTAGTAAACTCTCACAATAATCCTAGAATCACTAAAACTCGCAATTTAGTGCTTTGAATTTTTTTGAAATTGAGTTAGATTGGTCTTCAAAATTTTCCAAAATTAATTTAACATTTTGTTTTCAGTGTTCGATTTTTAAAGTTTTTCAAAAAAAGGACTCAGAGGCTTCCCTTTCAAAAGAAACGATCTTCCAATGAGAGTTGGATGACTTAAATTAGTGCCTTCAGTTGAAATTAACTTTTTAACTCATGTAACACAAAATATACTTTTAACCATTTTTTTCGGAGATATATATTTAAACTTTTAAAAACATGAAAATGTTTGAGAATAGGCTTAATGATTAGCTTGGGGCAATATAGCGATAAATCACATTTTTTGAAGGTGACATTTTTACATTGTTTCCAGATTCGTGATNGTTAGATTGGTCTTCAAAATTTTCCAAAATTAATTTAACATTTTGTTTTCAGTGTTCGATTTTTAAAGTTTTTCAAAAAAAGGACTCAGAGGCTTCCCTTTCAAAAGAAACGATCTTCCAATGAGAGTTGGATGACTTAAATTAGTGCCTTCAGTTGAAATTAACTTTTTAACTCATGTAACACAAAATATACTTTAAATATATACCTCCGAAAAAAATGGTTAAAACTTTTAAAAACATGAAAATGTTTGAGAATAGGCTTAATGATTAGCTTGGGGTAATATAGCGATAAATCACATTTTTTGAAGGTGACATTTTTACATTATTGTTTCCAGATTCGTGATTTGCAAGTTTTCGAGATCTCCACTAAATGAGATAAATCCGTTAAATAAAATTAAAAATTGAAAATGAATAAAAGTAAAAATCAAAGCTTGAAAATCACCGTATCCGAGAGTTTATTTTTCGAATTTTATTGCTAAACTCGCAAATTCTTCCAAAATACTGAGCTTATTTTTATACTTTGGTTTTTCACTTTTATTTTCCCCTTTTACGTTGGCAACTTAACATTTTATTCTTCAAGTCTTCGTTATAGATTACCTCATTCGCATCTGGCGAGTCTTGAGAATAGACGCCCGTTTTTGAGCGCTTAAAACATGTCGACTTTTTCAAATTTTATAATTTTTGAAGCAAATAGAGTTTTTATGTAATCAAGTAAATCTTTCCGCTTCAATCCTTTGGAATTATTCATTTAATTATTCACAAATGCACTTGATAATAGTTTATACCTTAGATTCGCATTTTGAATAACAGAAATTACTATTTATTGAGAGAAAACAAAAAACAAGAAATAGAACCTTTTTTGTGAAGCTAATAGTTCAATTGATTAAAGCAAAATAATTGATTATAAAGTTCCTAAACTAAATATTTGATGAAACATCTTTCCCCTGTTGTTTTGCATTATATCATTTACAAAACTTTTACTAAATTAATAAAAAAAATTTACTTTTATATTATTTTATGAAAAATAATTTTTTCATGAGAATATTAACTCGAATTTTTCTATAAAAAAATCATGCAACTGTTTTGTAAATTTAAAAGTTGACTGATATATACAATTCATTTTTCACATTGAACTTCTTTGGAGCTGAATAGTAATTTGTTGATTGAGCCGAATGAAATCGCAACATTGTTTACAATTGTTTGGCATTGTTTACAATTTTACTTATTAATGTAGCTATTTTATGTATTGTAAAGTAAATAATCTATAGTTTAATCCAACAAAGATATTTTAAATTTCATAAGTTTAGATACTGATTACTAACTCCCTAAACTCTGAAGCAATCATGACCTAAAAATAAAGTAAAACCTGCATAGAGTTACTTTAAAGTTTTTAATATTAAACACACTTGTAAAAATTTGAATGGTATAAGATTCTTCGCAATTCAAAATAAGAAAAAAACAATGTCAAATTCTGATGAATTATTATTGAGAAGGACTGGACTAGTATACTAGTTTAATTTTTGGGGAATTTGAAAGTTTTGTTGATAATGCCTGCCATCTAGTGTCTTTCTTATCCTTTCATTTTGCTCCAGCAATCGGATTTTGATATTTCTACTTTCGCTTCCTTCCATAGTGATTCGTCAATTTTGTAACGTTACGTCAGATTGATTCGACTGTTTCAATTAATTTACTATCCTTAATGCGTAAATAATTCAGACTTCATTTTTAACAAAGACTTAAGGGCAGTGATTACGAAATACTAAATCTCTGAATTCGCCACAAAGTTTAACGAATTAAAGTATAAAAGATCATTTAACTTTCTAATTATTTTGAAAATGCCGCGACAGTCCTTAAAAATTGACACTTATTGTTTGTCATAATAGGGTTTAAGAGTTTGCAAAAGCATTATTTACTTATATATTTAACTACATGTGCTTAAGCATGTTTAATAAAAATAATATATTTTTTAGGTTGGCCTCCTGGTCAAGCGATAAACTATGTGAGATTAGCAAGAGACTTGAAAACACAGTTTTTCAATACATTAACAGGTAAGAAAAAATATTTTAATCCCTGTTAAACATTATTTAATTAGTCAGAATGCATGAGTCAAAATTTTAGACTTGCTTGCTTGCTTACAAAACTGTAGCGCATTGAGGCTTTATCTTTCTACATAAAGTTATGAATTCAACTAACTTTAACTAAATTTTGTATAATGAATCTTTAAAATAAATTCACATATAGTCGGTGATCTTTTTATCTTATCCATAACTCTATATGGGCGTTTGAGAAAACTGACTTTGGAACTAGAAAAGCACATTTGGAAAAAAAATATAGATCTCAAAAAGCGTGTTTTAGAGAATGGACATAGTTCGATGTGCTCGTTAAAAAAGGGGAAAATACCTTTAACTACGCATTGAAGAAAATGGACATACTTAGAAACGTGCGTTTGAAAAAGAAATTGGACATAGTTTCGTTAATCCTTGCTGGTCATATGTCTACTTTCAACTACCAAAGTTGATTTCAATTAACCACATTGTGTTTAATTGAAAAGCATTTTCGCTTCTTAAAAAAAAAGATTTTTTCTTCAATATTTTACATATTATGTTTTTCCAACGAAATTCCGTGCTCTGTGAAAACTATGCATATGTTAACAAAATACATGTAGGTGATAGCGCATTTTGAGTTCAAACGTGGATGTTGAGTTATATTCATTTTTCAAACATACATCTCGAGCTATGTCCAAAATAAAAAATTCACAGATGGACGAACAATTTTTTAAACAATGTCTGGAATATTCAAATATTAAAATTTTATTTCCAAATAATGTAATTCAAATACTTAAATTGTATTCAAATACATAAATAGGTTGAGAAAATTAGAATTTTCTCAACTTCTTTTGACAATTGCATTCTGCCTACACTGTACCAAATTATTGATCATAGAATAAAGTAGTCATACAATACAAGAATAGCATGAAGAAGTAAGCTCATTTGAGTATATTTATAATACTTCTTTTGCTCTAAATGGGTCCATTATAAGAACTTCTACGGAGGTAAGTGGAGTTTTTTTTTCAGAAGTTGCAAATCATGTCATATCGTGCTATTTATTTCTACTTCCCTATAATTTCTTCTTTTCCAGGTGACTGACTATATCTACCTGAGATGAAGTAAAATATGATTTACTTCGTTATAGTTGTCATTTCTAGATCTTATCATTTTCAACGGGACACTTGTTGATGGCACAAGTGTATTATTTCGTAATGACACTAAGGAAAGAATAATAAGTCTGATGACATGTTGCGGTCGGAATATTTTAACCCTCTATTATGAAGCTTTATTAGGAGTAACGTTCTTTTTCTTTAAGGATTATTTATGAGAATTTAAGCTGAAAATTTTATATTTGGTCGTTTAATTGTTATGATTACTGAAATATAAGTATTTAAATTTTCGATCGAACCAGGATACTTGATGGAGTATCACAAAAATTTCTACTTTGCATAATTCAAATAATTATTTGAAAGGGAGCTATTGTTTCCTTAGATATTTAGCATGCCACATTGTTTGAAGATTATTTTGCTAGTATGTTTGATTTGACGTGTCAAAGCGTTGATAATGTAAAAGAAAATCAAAATGCTTCATTTCGCTATTAGTCCTTGTGTTAAAATAAATAAAACCTCCAATTCATCAATCCTTTCTTTTCATTAAAAAAATATCCGACATTATAAATCACCTAAGATTAAACAATTTATTTCATTGTTTGTGAAATTATGACATAATAAGTTGGTGCGTTTTGTTAACTGAAAAAAATCATTCTTTTTTAAACTCTAAAAATTGTCAAACTACGTTTTAACGAATGTTTAAAGATAACTATATAATATATTGTTTACCTTCTTTTACACTTTCTTTGATTAAACGCACGTTTTCATAATCTCCCCATCAAATATATTGACTATGCTTATGGATAGCACTTTTACTATATATTTTTCTACCCGAAAATTTATTACGTATTTGCGCATGCGCCAATTTGCAACAATTTCATCAAATTAGGGCTGAGATGAGAGAAAAGATGATTGGTTGTTAACTTTTCTTTAGAGTTAATTCGCACCTTGGAACTACAGAAAGTTCACCCTTAATCGAAAATAGATCATAAATTGTATATTTTTCCTTTCGTAAATAAACAGAATCATATTTTACATCAATAATAAACAGCCAACCCACATAGTGGATGATGTATGAGTACCAAGTAATGATCGGAATATTTAACTTAAATTGCTGTTAAATATTCGGATTTTTATATGCTTAAAGATAATTTTAATATCAAGTTTGCAGAAAAAATACAAAAAAATACTTCGTTTTGTAAGTGTCAATGATCTTGATCAATGCTTTTATATTAAAACATTTTTTTGAAAAATGAATTATTAACATTCTTTGAAAGGAAGGTGCCCGAGTTCATTATTAAAAATCATTCTTTAAAGAATTATTTATTGAAATTGCATCAAATTACTTTTTACACTGTGTTATTTAACTGTTGTAATCCTTTCACTATTGCTAATAAGTTTACAATTAAAAACTGAATATTAATCTCACAACTCAATTGCTAATATATATTTATATAAGATAAAAATATATAATAAAAATTATGTGATAAGTAAATTCTTATCCAAGACAAAAGTTTAATGACCTAATAAAGTAACAATCTTCCAATTAATGATTATGTGACATAATCAGAGAATAAAGTAAAGCGTCAAATCAATTTCATATCCAAAAAAAGTTAGAATACAACATTTAATGGCGCAAGAGCCCGAAACAATAAAAATACTCCCAACTAAAACGAATTTACGTCAGCGAGACAAACGTAAATGATGTAATAAATTATGTTTGGTTTAGTATCGTGGAACGCATGTTTTCCCAAAAAGGTTGCAAAGAAACTGTTTTTTAGAAAACAACAGTTTTTCATATCAGCAGTTTTTTTTTTTTTTTTACTGTCTTGTCCTCTGTTATACCTGGTTGTTTCACGCATTTCCTTGCACCGTTAAAAGCAATTCTAGTGATTTACTTAAATATTTATAAGGGTTTCTGAATCACCAAATATTATATTTTGGTTTTCCTCTCCGTATAACGAAAATGCGGGTATGTTCCATCCAAAAGTCGTACGCGAAATCTAGTTTGTCCCAAATTGTTTGATTCAGGAGCTCTTCTTGTTAGCTTGTCTTCTGGTTAGATTCAAAATAACAGGGCTACGGAATTGAACATTGATAGTCATAAACTAAGAATTGGGTTGTCTGTTCAACGGGTTGTTAAATAAAAAAAATAATAATGTTTTAATTAAGGATTCTTTGAGTATAAATCTTTGAAAATTACTATCAGTCAGGATGGCAATGTAAATTGCTTTTCTATATTGGAAATGTTTTCTAATTCTAAAGTTCAAGTACTAAAAGCAAAAGCGAGAATAAAGTCATGAACTAAGTCTAGCACTGCAATATTTGAAAAAAGGAAAGAAAAAGAAAAAAACTCCAGGTTTCGTGGAAGTCATTGAATCTGAGCTTATTTAAAATAAAACCTCTGTAGATTTTGAAAAGATTAATAGAATGTAGATCATGATATGACTAAAGATTTCATTTATCTAATAATTTATTTGGGGGTATTTTCTTTCGAATAAAATAGAGGATATCATTTTTAGTATTTGAGGTTAATTTAATGAATAGTTTAATGAATAGTTTAATAAATAATTTGATTGTAGGTATATTTTTTTTTCCTAATTTGCAACAATCACAGTAAAACAACAATCCTTACGAATGAAAAATATCCTTTGTTCAAGAGAAATTGCCATAATTATTTTTCGTTGAGAAATCGTTGGAACTAGGCAATAATGCCGGTTTGTATTAAAAACAACAGTTAAATTTATGTTTCACTAAATAATTAGAAAATAACAGTGAAAATATTTTTAATAAAAGTTTTCAATAAATTAAACCTTGAATTATCAAGCTTTTTACCGTTTATATATATTTTCGACAATAAATTAAAAGTAAGCAAATCTGTACTTATTCCTTACATTTTTCATACCAATGTCAAGCATTTAGAGAAAACAAGGATTTTTTTAAAGAAAAAAAATAAACATCATAGTCATATTACTTTATTAATATTTTATCGGTATTACATGCCATAAATGTTAACATTAAAAATTACTCTAAAAGGGGCAATTATATTATTTTAAATCATTAAAAGCTATAATAAAATTCATTGAATATAAATATAAGTGATATAGATAATTTAGATTTTAAATAAAGTTTGATAAAAGACGCTTATGTAAAACAAATAATTAGACATTAAGCACGTGTTAAACATGTTTTCATTTGCAAATAGATGTTCTAATATTTTTCGAATTCTCTGAACTATACAGACTTAGTATCAAAATTTGAAAAACTATCACCTATTTCAGAAATTGTGTCGTTTTTACTCTGCTTAATTTGGTGCTCTAATAAGCTTAAAAATCCGAAATATATACAGAACATTGAAATTTAATGATTACAAAAATTTTGTTTTCATGCAAAAAATAAACACACATTTTTTTAACCAAAATAATAAGCTTAAACTTCAAATTTTCGCAAAAAAAAATCGCAAAACTAAAATTTTAATTTTTGTTTACTTAAAAAAATCTTTACAGTAAATAATCGAAGTACTTACAGCACTTAGTGAGAACATAATTTTAAATGCTTAATAAAAGCAACTTATAAACAAAACAATTGAAAGGAATATCGTTAATCAAGATCGACATAATTTCTTTATGAAGATTTTAAGAACTTTAATCAAGACTTAATCAAGACTAGATCAAGATTCTTAATCAAGATGTCCTGATTAACATAGTTTACCAAGAAAATATAATTTTGATTACCAAAGTGGCGGTGCGACAAATATTTGTATAAAATACTATTTTAATATGTCTTAAGAATAAACAGAAAAATAAATATACCCTATTTTAAATATATTTCAGATAACATTTCAATGTATATCATTGTAAATAACAAGTTTACAGATCAAATCTAGAAATTTTTGTAATTGAACTTTACTAATTACATAGCTTTTTTAGAAGCTGTCGGAAGTTGACAGAATAACATTTATGCAACATTCACACCATAAGATATCTTTTAACCTGTTGCTTTATTTAAATTTTAGTAGCCATCAAAATTTAATTTATAACTAGAGAGAATAAAACTTATATAATCAAATATTAAAAATAGCACTTGTTTAACAACAACACAAACATTAAATTTAGCTAGCTGTGAGAAAATTGTCAAAATTTCTGAAGCCTAAAATAAAAACTCAAAATATAAAGCTTTTAAACTTTAATTGTTTATTGCTAGGAACATGAAGTCAACACTCTTCTGAAAGAAAATATTTTTTTAATTATTCAACTAGGTATTTTAACGGGTACTTTTTGTTGTTATAATCATCATTAATACTGTGATCAGTGCATTAAAAAAAGCACACACATTTCTTTACATAATATTGCAAATATATTTATGACGATATACTAAATACCTTTGTTTTTTTTTCTGCAGGTGATAAACAGCAACAAGGTGGAGCAGCAGCTGCTGAAGGAACCAAGCGACGAGATCGAATAACTGCTTTGTTTATTAAACTGATGACTAGACTTTTCCGTCAAAGACCTTTCCAAAGGCTTCTCTGCGGTTCAAACGCCACTTGTTTGGCTAACTTGAACACACCAACATTTTAAGGTTCGGCTTTTTCTTCCCCAGCCAAATCTTCCTATACAAACATCGGTCTTCTAAAGACTGTTGCCAAATCGATCTTTCAAGACCGTAGCTGGCCTACTGTTTATCTAACATTTTGAAATGTAGTATGAAGTACTAATATGTTATCCTGCATGTATATTTGCTTGCTTGAAATAAAAAAATTATATTTGTGTTTTTAAATATCTAAACATATATCAATCTCATAAGTTACATAAATAGTCACGTGCGTGTTATTTACTTTGAAATACTAATTTTATCGGTGTGAACTTGTTTCAATCTTTACCATTTGCGTCAATTATCTTTGTTTCTTGGACATTCCGAGCTAAAAAAAAGATCAAGCTGCCTAGAATGCAATTAAATGCTTGTGTGCCATTCGTATTTAAGTACGGAGGTTCTTCAGTGATTTCAGAACTCGAATCTGTGACTTTCTCAGTTATAGACAAGGGGGCTTAGTCCAGCAGTGGACTGATCGTTAAGACGCGATCCCCAGTAGAACGCCGAAGTCAAGCATCATTAGTTGCGGTCAGTGTGTGTGGGTGACCTCTTTGATCAGCCTACAAAGCGACCGAGGATGTGCGGTATCTGTCCTTGTAATACTGTTCTACCGTGAAGTGCTCGGCTTCACGCGCAGGTTGGTGGGCTACCGAAGCTGGGGAGCGATCTCCTCAGCAGAGGATCGAAATTGTGATGGCACGTCTTCGGATCATCGTCAGGGATGTTTCCCAGACAGTCACCGATAGCCCATTGTCCAGCTCTAATGCGACGTAAGCAAACAACAGCAACCATAATCTATTTCGGTATTCCTGCTTGTCTTACTTCGATTAAGCACTTATATGCTATCCTCTTGTAAAGAACTGATTGACTTCGTGGCTCGAACCTAATACCTTCTCTGTCATATGTGCTTATGTGTTATTCATGTTCAATCACAACGAATCTTCAGTGATTTTGGATCATGAATATGCAATTTTTTTCAGTTATAGTACAGAAATTTTATTTATTGATAATCTCAATCTACCAGTTTCTCCAACTTGGATCTAATGTTATTCTCCACGCAAATATACTTTTATACAACTCTCTAATTTGTTTTCTATTCCCTGTGGTGCACTAAGATTTTCAGTGTCTTTGAAGTTTAAACCTGAGACCCACTCTGTTACAAGCCCTTGTAAATTATTCACGATTGAGCAACGAGTTTCTTAAAGATTTCGGATCACGAATTTTTTTTTTTTTTTCGTTTATGGCAGTGGAATATATTCTATCGACTATCTCAGCTTTTCAGTTTCTCTAACTTTGATTTGATGCTATTTTCGATGCAGCTATGCATTCTCATTAGATTTTCCAACTTTGAGCTGTCTAGGTTTTCGCGAGAACTATAAATACTGATAGCGAAATTTCTAGAAGAACATTCGAAATCTGACCCCTTTACCTTTCCAATATTTAAAAAAAAGATTATTTTTATTAGAGAAACTCTGTCAGGGATTTCAATTTTCAGAATATTAAATTGAAAGGGTCGAATATTCTTTTAGAAAAGTTACTACCACACCTATCTAGTTTTCCCGAAATAAGCTAGTCAGATTATTCAAAATTTGGATAAGCTATACTTTGTCAATATATTGGTATTTTATCTATATATTGATATTATTTGTATTTTGGATAAGCTAGTCAGCTTATCCAAATTGTTGTAGCTGTTCGCTTGAGAGAGCTGAGATTCTGAAATATCTTCTTGACCCGAACCTAAAGATTTAGATAACATTCATTTTCTAATTTCTTACATGAAGCACAAAATTATTCTACTTAAATTTTCCTATTAAACCCTTGTTCAAATACTTAAAGGAAAGAGCTATTGAAAACAAATTAAACAAGAAAGTTTCAAATGACATTTTTGGAATGACAACAAAATTCGAGCCTGCTGTCTCCCATACGGAAATGTGATTGGAGAAAGGTCAGTGCACCGAAGCCACGAAAGTCACATTTGAAGCTCACAGATTTTACAAATATTCCTGTCTAATATTTCCTCGTAAGTGTCAAAATTCTTTATCGATATCAAGGTCAAGGTACAAACATGCGACCTTGTGTGTCGATCTAGGTCATTTCTATTGCTTAAAAAATAATGGATCTAGCAGAGAAAAAAAATTATTAATGGCGCAATATTATTTCATTGAGCACTTTTAATCAAATGGTTGTAAATAGTTTTTATATGTTTAAATTTTAATCGAAAAATATAAAATTACTTTCTCTGAAAATGGTTCATAATTTTAAATTTCATTTAATCAATTGAACATCGCAATTCCATGATTTACGTCAAACAAGATTTTATCTTATTAGACGAAAGCCTAATATTTTAGCAGTAATAGTTGTAGCACTTTATTCACGTTGCATTGAGCTACATAATGAGCAATTGGCGACGATCTGGAAAACATCCCTGAGGATAAAGATATGCCGTCACTATTTTGATCTTCTGCAGAAGGGATGGCTTCCTCACTACATACCTCATGGTACTACTAACTACGCCTTACGGTCGAGCTCTTTACAGTAGACAGTATAACAATACCACGCACACCCACCCGCTCACTGACCGCAGTCAATTATGCTTGACATCGGTGATCTACTGGGAACTGTGTCTTACGATCAGTTCACTGTGGGACCTAGTATCTTAGATAATTCTTAAAATGTTCTAATAATGTTGTATCCACGAACTAAACACGTTACAATTTAATTAATGCCATTATGTTAGCTATGTAGCCGACTGGCCTGTGTAGGGGTTAGGGAACTGCTCTTACGCCAGAAAGATTCTGGGTTCGAATCCCGGGCAAGGCATGGATGTTCTTTCCTTCTCTGTACTATCTGTCCTTACTGTGGGAGCAACGTTGGACCACCTAATATGGTGCCCCTGAAAGAGTGGCCAACAAATCTGCCCTTCAGGTGCGTGTATGACCTAGGTCATTATCCAGGTGGGCATTAGAAAAAAAAATGTTAGTTATGTGGTAGTAGTAGGACTTCGGTCTGGGAAATGTCCCTAAGGTTAATTTTACGACATGCCAACACAATTTTGATCCTCTGCAGAGGGAATCGCTCACCCACTTTGGTAGCGCAATGACCTGCGAGAAAAAGCGAGCACTTAACTGTAGAAGGTTAACTAGGACCGATACCACTTACCCTCTGCCCCTAATCAGGCGGATCAAAGTGGTCGTGGTCACCCACCTGCTTACTGACCGTATGACTTCGGAGTTCTTATGGGAGCCGTGTCTTTATGATCAGTCTAATACGAAACTTGTTGCTTAGAAATCATGAATTTTTTAAAATTTTCCTAAGCGCTTAATGTTGTTGTTGTTACTTTACGTCGCACTAGAGCTGCACAATGGGCTATTGGCGACGGTCTGGGAAACATCCCGGAGGATGATCCGAAGACATGCCATCACAATTTTGATCCTCTGCGGAAGGGATGGCACCCCCGCTCGGTAGCCCGACGACCTGCGCACGAAGTCGAGCACTTTACGGTAGNTTATTTTTGGATTTTAAAAAGTCTCTCAAGAAAGCAATTTACAAAAATAACTATAAAATTTGAGAGAAATTTAAGGCTGTCATTGATGTAACACATAAAATCTGTACAAAGAGAAATGTTAAAGTTAAACAAATAGTAAGATATCAGAACAGCTGGTAAATTATAATAGAGCATTAAATCAAAGCTAATTTAAGAATAATTATTGTTGATGTAGTTTTAATTATTGCAAATGATCTATGGCGAGGAATTCACTAACTTTTTTTAGATTTGAAATAACATTTTTTAGACTTTAATTCTAATTTTAAGTGACAATAAGGAAATCGGTGAAATAATTTCTAAGCAATAAAACGTCAAAAAGTCGTCGAAAGTGGATTTAATTTTTGTAAATGATCTATGGCGAAGAATTCACTAACTTTTTTAAGATTTGAAATAACATTTTTTAGACTTTAATTTTAATTTTAAGTGACAATAAAGAAATCGGTGAAATAATTTCTAAGCAATAAAACGTCAAAAAGTCGTCAAAAGTACATTTAATTACTGTAAATGATCTATGGCGAAGAATTCACTAACTTATTTCAGATTTGAAATAACAATTTTTAGACTTTAATTCTAATTTTAAGTGATAATAAGAAAATCGGTAAAATAATTTCTGAGCAATAAAACGTCAAAAAGTCGCAAGTTTTATTTTCATGATCCATTTGATGGATTCTCCATAAAATTTGGATTTGTTTGTAACATAAATTAAATAAATTGCTACATGTTTTCGAAATGGATAGGTGGCGGACCCAAGTGCAAATGTTAAAAAGTTAAGTATGATAAATTAAATTGTTCACTCGCATGACATTAAATTAAAAATAAACAGAATTATTTGATTAAAATTCAATTTTACTTTTGTTTGCAAAAGTGTCTTTGTCCCAGAGTGCGTAATTCGGGGGGGGGGATTAATTTTTATTGACTACATGTGATTTTGCATTTGGTCTGCCGTTAAGATTTTTAATGTTGGGTTTTAATTTTTAACATACCGTAATGAAATAGGTTGATAAATAGTTATGTTTTAGCGAGCACATTTTATTGGCAAAACATAAAAATAGTAAAATGACTCCCATTTTGTGTAGTATCAACTAGCCGTTTACTTGAGGTATTAAAACAAATATTTATACCTGTGTCTCCAATAAAAATAAGCGTTGATAAGAACAAGGTATTGTATAGAAATAAATATATAAATTTCAATAGCAAAAGAGCTGAAATTCGTTAAACTGTACAAAACTAAAATAGTTTAACTGCTGAGCTATTAAAAAAAATATAAATACTTTATGATAGATTTTGAGAAAAGCGACTTAACTATTCTCTTTCCATTGCTAAACACTATCAATGTTAAAATAAATTTCTAAAAACTGATATATTTTTTTTCTTAAAAAAAACACACACGTTTATTTGCTATATGCATCTTATTAATACAAAAATGCCAAAGTTATTCAAATCTCAATTTTGAATTTTTTGTCTCTTACGTAGATTTCTCTGTTGCACTGCAGTATAATGCAATCCATCTGAAGCAATGACCTTAAATGACCTTCTGTATATTTTGAGCAATTTTTTACTTTCATAATGCATCGAAAATTACATTTTTTTCAAACAAAAAGAACAATGACATTTACAATAATTTTTTCTTTTTTAATTTTTGCATAATAACCAAAGTATATGCATATTTAAGAACGTTTTCCGAAGAAATTCGGTTGAGATTCACAGAAATGAGAATTAGACACACCGAACATATCGCTGGTTCAAAACTAAAACGACACATCTGCAAACGTATTATACCTGCAGATGTGTCGTTTTAGTTTTGAACTAGCGATATGGGCAAGATTTAACGATCTTATAGGTCTGATTGAAATATGCTTTTGGAAATTTTAATCAAAATTTGTAATATTTGAGAATATTTTTCATAAATTGGGGAAAGTTAAACAAAACCGAGTTGCTAAATTTTCTCTTTTTCAAATAATCAGCTGTGTTAATAGAATTTCTTAAACATTTATTTGAATAATAAATTATCCTTTTAGTTCCAAAAATAAATGTGTCCCGCAGTGGACTGATCGTTAAGACACGGTTCCCAGCAGATCACCGAAGTCAAGCATCACTGGCTGCGGTCAGTGTGCGGGTGGGTGACCACTTGGATCAGTCTGCGTTGGGACAAAGGGTGTGCGGTATTGGTCCTCGTTAAACTGTTCTGCCGTAACCTGCTCGACTTCACGTGCAGGTCGTCGGTCTACCGAAGTGGGGGTGCCATCCCCTCCGCAGAGGATCAAAATTGTGATGGCATGTCTCCGGATCATCCTCCGGGATGTTTCCCAGACCGTCGCCAATAGCCCATTGTGCAGCTCTAGTGCGACGTAAATTAACAACAACAACAACAAAAATAAATATTATTTAATGTAAAATACCTATATTTTGGAGAGTAAATTAAATATTAACTGGAAGTATGCTAGTACCTGATCTTATCCAATTTGAACAAATTAAACAGGATATGAAAAAAAGGTAGCTTTTCCCAACTCTAATATTTGCTAAGAGAATTAAATTATATTTAATGATTTTCCTGCTCTGAAAGACATATAAGCGTTTTAAAATGGCAAAACATAAGTAATTTCGAATTTAATATGATTGCGACTTTCAGTCAATAAAGTTAAGTGATCAGATTTATAAACATAAATTATGAATAAAAATGTGATTATGAGCCTCTGCAATGCAACAGGTTCATATGATTTTCAAATATATATCTCCTTGATAAATAATCAATCATTGGTTTAATTACATTTCGGCTTGCTTTCGGAGAAACTAAGAGACATTTCCAGGAATTCCGTTTAATTATTGCCAATTCTGGATTAGTTCACTGAAATAATTTCCTAAGAAGATATATATGTCTAGATGTTTGTGGCAAAAGTTTATTCATCTTCTGAGTTTTGGATTCGAATTCGCCAGAAAATAATTTTTACAAAGTACATTATAAGAGCTATACCTTCATTATAGTGATCATCTACACAAAATGCACAATATAAAAAACAGATCACCTTCAATAACTTTTGATGAAATGGTCTTTCTAGCACTCAATCTTAATGTTTCGAGGGGTGGCTTCAAATATGCTAGTTAATCAGAGCAGACGATATTTTAAGTTACAAAATTCGACACAAACATTCACTTTCTCTCTATAACCTGCTTTTCGAAGAATTCGGATTTCTGACCCCCAAAATATAGGGGTAGCCGCAATCTGGAAAATATGGTCTATATAGTTTGGTCCAAAGAGCTCTCCATAGTTTGGATCCCTTCATGTTAATTTTACTTTTTGCATATTTTGTCATATTTAGAGAAATTTTTAAACGAATTGAAAATGGTTTGCACGCAATTATAAAATTCGTTTAGCCACAATTTATTCCATGCAAAAAAAATTTCAGTGAGTATTTATTATTTTTCATTATTTTATTTTATACTAGTAAAAAAGGTTTTGAATTGTAAGGTATACAATTTTCACATCATTTTAAGGAATGCATTTCTACATTGCGAAATACAAAGTTTGAGCATAATCGGTCAAATAGTTCCTGAGAAATCGAATTTTAAAAATACGACTGTTAAAAAATTCGATTTATCAAGAGCATGTCGAACTATTTTGCTCAAATTTTGTATTTTGCCATGTGAAATTAGATACTGTAAAATGATATAAAAAATTTTATACCTTACAATTCAAAATTTNAATACTTGTACTTTTTCCCTAAAAAAGTAACGAAAGTACAAGTAAAAGTACTAAATTTAAAAAGTAACGAAGTACAAGTAAAAGTACGTACTTTTTACTTGTACCGGCGGTACAAGTAACGAAAGTAAAAGTACTGCCATATATGCTCACTATACATCGCTGTTACTACAATGCGTGAAATCAAAATAAGAATTTGAACTTACTTTTGACGCAGAATTTTTAATAAACATATTTTTCATAATTTGTTCAATATTTTGTATTAATTTAGTGAAAAATATTATATTTAGCATTTTAATAATATATGATTATGGTGTACAGCGTGAAACACTGGTGTCTTTTTTCTGCGTTAAAGGTAAAATCTTCCAAACAATAATTTTTCCAATTTATGCAGTTTTGTTTAATCTGAAAAAACAGTTATTTATTATTGAAATTTCTTTAACATAAAAAATTAATTATCTATAATGATCTTGTAATCTAATTAATTATCTTGAATATGAATGACAAAAAAAAAATTTCAAACTACTTTTTCCAGGATTTTATATTTTAGTACTATTGTAATTCCGATAATCTAACAAACTTTTTAGTAACTATTAGACTGTTTTTTTTTTACTTTATAATTAAAAAATACCAAAATATATTTGTGTTTGTAATTAGAACGTCAGAAAAAAATGAAAAGGGCACCGGTGTCACATCTGCGGCAAAGTTAATCCCTGTAATAAATATACACTACAATAAGGTAATCCCTATCTGTGTAAAAGTAATCCCTATAATGAACTCAATATATTCTAAAGTGTATCATATGTTTGAAATTTAGTTTTTAAGCTTCTTTCAAAGTATTGCAATAAAGAAAGAAAAAACCAAATTAGGTTATGAAAACTGTCCAACATATTATTTAATTTTTGAAATACTAATAGCCTATTCTGTCTTAATTGGTAGATTCTTTGATAGTGTATGCCAATTGACTTTTATTATTTTAATTTTTCTACAATTCATAAAACTAATTGATAAAACTAATTATCAATGCTAATAAAATATATAATAACTGTTTAACAGTTGAATATTATGAGAATTGTACAATAAGGAATTTTTAGGTTTTAGTTTTGATTTTAAAAACATGTAAGAATATTAATTTAACCATTTTAATTGAGCGAACATTTATTAAAAAAATATGCATTACTCACATTTATTATATTTACTTTAAAAATGAAAATATTCTGGTTGAATCTTCATATGCTGTGAAGGTCATAAAAATTAAACTGCGTCTTAAATTTTGATTATACTTTTTAAGCAGATACATTATTCTATTTAAGAACGAAATATGAAAGAAATATGCGAAGAAAGAAAGAACGAAGACAAGAAAAAACGAAAAAAATATGTATAAAAGACGTTAAATTTAAGTTCTTAAAATGAAAGTTTAAGTATGAAAAAATTATATTTAAATTAAAAGCATCATAATTCTTTATAGCTTGAATTGCAATTTTAGTACTAATTTCAGCTGCAGTTTATCTCTTGCATGAGAAGTTGAGCAGTCTGTGCCTTTCAGGAACAGAAGCTAGATTATTCCTAATGTTTTCTAAACAACAAACTTGCCTAAAAAAATTTTTGCTCAGATATCACTCCGTTAATTTCACTAGTTTCTAGTTAATTGTCCTAGTTAATTTTAAAATATTTTCCCTTATTTTACATATTTGAAACATGCAACTCCGAAATTAAAATCACGTCTTTTAAATCGTAGTGCTTCCATCTATTGGTGATAAAGCACACTAAGACTTGACTTGAGGAAAATTACATTCTAAGTACTAATATGTAAAAAAAATATAATTGAATTAAATAATACCTTATAAAACTCTTATTCTACTTAGCGATTGAATTTGTATTAATAGTTTAAAGGACATGAATCAAATATGTAAATTATTTATAACGTTTATGAATTAATTTACAAAATCAAACACTAAAGCATACCCTCTGTAAGAAAATCTTACACAGTTTTTAAAACAGATTTGAATTTACGACCCTAAAGATAGGATTCAATTTTTACATTAATGCTCCAATATTTCAATCGGGTAGCTGGTCAAAATTATAGATTCCTAATTTTATTTTTCAGTTTTGCCCTCATCTTTTTTTGTTTTCTTACCTTTAAAACTGACAGAGGAAAAAAAAAAAAAAAAAGAAAAGAAAATTAAGCCAATTTAAGAAACGCGTTTACTTAAAAATAATTTCACGCATATTTTTTCAAACATTGCTTATCCCATTTTTTTTTTCTTTCGGATATATTTGTAAAATGAATAGACAAATAAGTAAATAAATAAAAATAAAATAAAGTTTTTTTTATAAAAATTAAGTTTTTTATAGAGTAATTGTTATCAGGTCCTTGTTCGAGTCGGTATTTCTTCAAGATACACATTTTTTTTTACTAATTTCGTAATTCATATTAAAATTAAAAATTAGAGCTCGGGAAAATCCTATATCAGCATTTATTGTCACTATTTATTGACCTATTTTTCAGAACAGAATTATATTCAACAACAAAGCTCTAGTACATTGCCAGCACCTTTGGAAATTTTCTTAAATTTTATATTGTACTCAAACATTGATGTAAACAAAATACAAATTTTAGCAAAATTGGTAGAATAGTTCCAGAGAAATTGAATTTTAATTATCTGACTCTTTTGAAATTCGATAACTAAGACGTGAAAATTCGGTCATTAGTTCAAAAGTAATTTAGGGTGGCTAATTTTTTTAAATTTTTTTATGTGCTGTACATGAACACTTTAGCTTCCAATAGTATTATTTCCTAGAAAGTGTCATTAAAAGCTTGAAATTAGAAAGAAAAATAATTAGTTATTATAATAATACGACCAATACTACAATCTATTGGTATTAAATATTTAATGCTTCTTTTTTCGCAAAATCCCATGAGCAGTTTTCGGGATTCAGAATCAAGTATTTTCATTATACAGTTTTGATTCACATAAAGTTAATTATTTAATTTTTTTATGTAAGTGGATTGAAATGTGAAAGAAAATGATTGTCGATCCAAACGCTTAAGGAAATAATTAATTTGTTTAACCCCATATAATTTTTAACTATTATCACATAATTTCTCTTTAAAAGCAAGGAATAATCACTAGCTCTTTAAAAACTGAAACTATTTATACAAGAAAAACAAATTAAAATTAAATAAATAAATAAAGAACTGCAAATGGAGTTCAGGAAACCTTTGAAAGCAAAACTAATATCTTATAGTATTTGAGTCTTGAGAAGTGCAAATTGGATAAGCAAACAATTCAAAAGATTAAATGCCATTGGACGATTAGGAACAAACAGTAGGAGGTAAATAAACCAAAGAAAGTTTTTATATTAATAAAAATGATCTACATTCCCTATTACTTTCCCTCTGATTTCACGGGTCACTATCTATTATGGCAGCATTCTATCAATCTTAAAAGTAAGAATGCGTAAAAGTAAAATAAATAATTACTGAAGTATTTTTTATGGGCCAGTTCCACTTGAGTAGTAAAGTAATTATTTTTAAATGTCAATTTAAAGAAAGAGTAAGTTTGCTTTCTGGTTTATTTCCAAACTGAAGATGGGATTTTAGAATTTAGCAAGCCTGGCAAACAAGCTAAGGAAACAGATGAATCTATTTTGTAAATAAAATGAAATGATGAACTCTATTTATCCTGTAGAAAACTTAAAAATTCGTTTGATTTTAACTATTATGAGGAAGAAATTTCTCTATGCACTTTCATAAAGGTAAATGTAGTATGTGACCTTTTTTTTCTGGACACAGCTCAAACTACGCGTTTAAAAAAAATGGATTTAGAAATTTATTTCATTTTTTAAGTTTCTCTTATAAAAATTGTTTTTTCATCTTAAAGAATAAGCTTTATGGGTCTAAATAAATTAGTAGTGTGATGTTGTCCATCTGACTAAATCATTAAGTTCATTTTTTTAAGACTAGTATTTTTTGAAAATATATTAAAAGTCAACAGTTCTTTTAACAAGGTTATCACGGATCCTATGAATTAACAATAGTGAGATTAAATGGAGGTTGCCCGAATTTAGATTATTTAGATTATTTAACTATTGGCATTAATTATTTAGATTATTTTTTCAGTTTTATTACTGTCCACTTTATCATTTACTGCACCGAATCCAAAGAGATGCTTCAAAAGTTACATTTGTAATATACCTAACCAATTCGACTTTAATGTCTGAGACTGTTACCCGTAATTATTATGCTTACTATTAGATAAATAATCTTAAAGAAACTGAAGCGGTAAAATATTACTTGATTAAAAAACTCTATTGGCTTCAGAAATATGCAGATAGAAATGAAAGTGGGTATGCTTCAAGCACTTGATTTGAAAAATAAAATAAATCATAATAATAAATAAATAAAATCACTTTTGTTTCCTTTTATTCATTTTTTTATTCATTCCTTTTATTAAATCTTGAGAATGGGTGTCTATTTTTGACAGCTTGAAGCATGTTGACTTTTATTTCCATCTGCATATTTTTGAGACAATGAAGTTTTTTTAACCAAGTGATTTTTTTTTAAAAAAATAGAGAACACAATTCCTATTTCAGTTGTCAAATTTGTTTTGAACATTGATAAGGAGCATTTCCTGCTGTGTCCATTTTCCTAAATGCACTTTTCCGATCTGTGACCATTTTCTTCAATCATTTCGAGCTGTGTTCTTTATTTTAACCACGTTATTCGAACTGTGGCCATCTTCACTTACTTCGAGCTGTGTACCTTATCTTAAACACGCTATTCAAGCTGTGTCCATTTTCTTAAACACGTATTTCGAGCTGTGACCATTTTCTTCACTCATTTCGAGCTATGTTCTTTCTTTTAAACACGCTATTCGAGCTGTGTACATTTTCGTAAATACGCATTTCGAGCTGTGTCCAGAATAAAAAACTCACTGTCACTGTGTTCCTTAAAAAAATTATGCCACAATCAAATATGCTTTCTATTCAAAATTCGGCATCTTGGTTATGTAAGAAATTCCCGTATTTCCAGCCACATTCCCTAATTTGCACGGATTTTAATTAGATTTCTAGGTATCCCAAGTTCCCTTGCGAAAAGTTTATTGAATTCAATAATTAAGTGTTTTTTGTGTGTATCTTTGAAACCAATTTCAATTGAATTTTATTTTATGCATTAATCAATGAAGATGGTAATAACTTTTGTTAAATACCGTAAAGCAAGCGTATTTCCAGACACTTTTTTTGTTATTTCGTTTTAATTACAATGCAAAGGTCTGAATATGTTGCAATATATATATTATTTGTACGCAGCTGTACAGATAATATATATATATTATCTGTACTTCATAAATTATTTGTACGTACCATTTTCCTTTTAAATTTTATTCTATTCAACTATTACTATTCAAGTGTTTGGAGTACAATGTAGCCTTTTAAATTTTTTAGCCACACTCAAAAGTAGTCTGCCACAGGAAAAGAATTTGAATTCGTTTGATTTTACATTAATAAATAGATTTGTATTCAGCCCATATTTTGTTAAATACAAACTACCTGGGTCCTCAAAATAATAAGTCACATTTTTAAATTGCTCAGAGAAGCGCTTTTGGTGAAAAAGCCACTCTGTAAGCATTGAAACGTTTTAGTGTTTTGTGCTGTTATATTTAGTGGAAATTTACAGAAACATTTAAAGTGCCTATCTGGAAATAATAATTGGATATACATACTTTCTCCTTGAAAAAAGTGTGGCTTATCATTTAATTTCCTCAAAGCTTGAGATTGTAAGATTGCTTTCTTTTATATATTTTACATTAATTTAGTTTTTGACAGTTTACTAACAATTCGCCTCAGCCTTCAAATTTTCACAATTTTTCGACTTTTTCCATCTAATTTATGTAAATTAACAAATAAAAGAAGAAAATCATTTTAGACAAAGAAAAAAAGATTTTAATTAACTTTCCAGCTAAATTCACGTCATCTAATGTTAACAAATAAAATACATATTACTTAAAAATAGCGACTTATACATTAATGGGTTCATGTATAAATATCTAAACACTTCTATACTGATACATTTTTTCATATTTTTCAAGAATCACTTAATAACTTCAGAAGTGTTTAGATCATGCGATTTCTCATATTTATAGACGACATTTAAAGCTTTTAGAGGTTTGAGGAACAGACAATAATTAACAAAGAGAAAACAGTGTTTTTGAACACCCTATGCTAATAAACGTGGCAATAAATGGTTATTATATGCTATAATTGCACAAAATTTCGTAAACCTCGCTAAAATATTTATAGAGCTTTAGACATTTTTATAAAAAAAAAAATTGCCTTACATGTTTTTGCTGTAAAATTAAACAAAGATTTTGGAGCAATTTAAAATTAATTATAAAATTACTGCGCAAGATATGAGCAAGTAAAGTAGCTCTTTTATGCAGAATTTAGTAGTTTTTTAAAATAGTACTTCTGCACATGCGCGAAAAATCTAAATTTTTTGGAATATTGTATATA
>NC_092214.1:32862298-33063614 GCF_043381705.1 Parasteatoda tepidariorum | reverse complement strand
TAGTACTTAGAATTTGAATTTGTTTGATTTTATATTAATAAATAAATTTGTATTCAGCCCATATTTTGATAAATACAAATGACCTTTTTCCTCAAAATAATAAGTCACATTTTTAAATTGCGCAGAGAAGCGCTTTTGGAGAAAAAGTCACTATATATGTAAGCATTGAAACGCTTTAGTATATTGTGCTGTTATATTTAATGGAAATTTACAGAAACTTTTAAAGTGCCTATCTGGAAATAATAATTGGATATACATACTTTCTCCTTGAAAAAAGTGTGGCTTATCGTTTAATTTTCCCAAAGCTTACGATTGTAAGATTGCTTTCTTTTATATATTTTACATTAATTTAGTTTTTGATAGTTTACTAACAATTCGCCTGAGCATTCAAATTTTTACAATTTTTTTTACTTTTTCTATCTAATTTATGTAAATTAACAAATAAATGAAGAAAAGCATTTTAGACAAAGAAAAAAAAATTTTAATTAATTTTATAGCTAAATTCACGTCATCTAATGTTAACAAATAAAATATTACTTAAAAATAGCGACTTCTACATTAATGGGTTCATGTATATGTATCTAAACACTTCTATATTAATACATTTTTTAATATTTTTCAAGAATCACATAATAACAACAGAAGTGTTTAAATCATGCGATTTCTCATATTTATAAACGACATTTAAAGCTTTTTGAGGTTTGAGGAACAGACAATAATTAACAAACGGAAAACAGTGTTTTTGAACCCTCTATGCTAAAAAATGTAGCAATAAATTTGTAACTTGTAACAATCATTTTGGTTATTATATGCTATAATTGCACAAAATTTCGTAAACCTAGCTAAAGTATTTGTAGAGCTTTAGACATTTTTATAAAAAAAAATTGCTTTATATATTTTTGCAATAACTTTCAAAATATTCAATAAAATTAAACAAAAATTTTGGAGCAAAAAAAATTAATTATAAAATTACTGCGCAAGATATGAGCAAGTAAAGTAGTTCTTTTATGTAGAATTTAGTAGTTTTTTAAAGTAGATGTTTTGCGCATGAGCGGGAGAAATCTGAAATTTTTTTGAATATATNTATATATATATATATATATATACAGTAAAGAAAAGAGAAATTCACTAAGAAATATTAAGAATTATTCTTGGTTTTGCTGATAAATGTATGGTTTACTGGTTGCCCCCTTATTATTCAGCAAAACTAGTAGCAAAAACGCACACGTATCTATAGTTTCATTAATGAAGTCTGCATGTCTGTAGGCCAAGCAAGGTGTACATTTTTTTTAAAAAATAAACTTATTTCATATGTAGGCAAGGCGAACTTGTAAGGCAATGACCTAACAAGGTCATGGTCTATCTTACTCATTTGCGGTCGATATTGAGTGTAAAGAGGCCTACTGGGAATTGCGTGGAATTCTTGATCCTACATTAGTAAACCTAAGGCAATAGGCGCGCAGTTGGATAACTGAATTCTTGTCACATAACAAGCTGCATGTGAATGAAAGAGTTAAATACAAAGGTTAGATAACACATTAAGTATTTTTATAATTATTCTTTTTATAAGAAAAGGAAAATAAATTAGGATTATAAATATAATGGATATAAAAAATGCTTGCAAATTACTATTTCATTTATGTATAGTGCGAAAAATTAAAAAAGGAAAACACTAATAACTTTTGATCTAGAGATCGGATTTTGCCGAACGAGATGAATATTGATGTTTAATTATTCTGCGGGGCTGACGATATTTTAAAATACGAAATCAAATACAAAAGTTTACTTTCTCTAATTATACTTTATATTGAGTGGGTTTAAATTCTTGACCCTCATAATAAGGGATTGGCTACACATTGGAAAATATGGTGTCAAAAGAATCAGAAGAGTGTTAGAAACTTAGGGCTTCTTAATGTTAATGTTACTTTTCGCAATGAAAACTAAAAAAGTCGCATTTTATAAATTTTAATCTCTAAAAATTTCTTGTATGATTTCGTTCAAATTTTGGATTTATTTATTTCAATTTAAGAGAGGGGCTAGTTTGGATATTTTTTTTGCAAATTTATCAAAAAAACTAATTAATTAAAATTTTGAACTCTTGAAGTATTTTTGTTTAACAACAATTTGAATGCTAAATGTAGATTTAAAAAGTTGTTTAAGTATTTTATAATTATTTTTAAAAAAGGTTGTTTTTGTCCGTACTGGCGGGTTAGTGTGAACAAACTATAGGCCTAGTGTGGACAATCTTGATAATTTGTTAAGTAGTCAACTATTACAACTTAGAAAGCTATATCTAAAGCTAAATTAATTTCCATCTAAATCTTACAGGAGGATAAATTTTGACATTCATTAATTGAAATACTAAAATGTAATAGAGTATTTCAATATACTAAAGACATCTTGAAAGCAAATCAATACATTTGAAAACCATTTTTAATTTGCTACATATTTAATTTGATAAATATTTTGAAATTATTTTTTATCGCATCAAAAAAATAGAATTGTCAATTTTACAACTGTATTGTTATGGAATCCTTGTGGTTTTAGCAGTCACTAGAAATGGAAGTTTGGTAACAATCTTTTCTTGATATTTGAGAAACACATTTTTTTTCTGAAAAAAAAGGAAGATTCATGATTAAAAAAGCTATATCCTTCTTCATACATCATAAACTCCAACTTCCACTTTATCAACATAATGTATGTACAACACTGTTTTTTATTTAAAAAAATAAATTTAACTTGCAGGAAGTCGTTAACTCCTTTTGAGTCAGTCTTGTCAAGAAGTTTCAATTTATTTTAATCAATCAGATATCACTGAGAATTAAAAAACCTAAAGTTGATAACTTATAAATGAAAGTAATCGGCTTAAAGCATGTTTTCACTAGCCCCACCAACACGTGTCTACATTAGCCCCTCGAAAACTTATGTTTGTTTATGCGTCATACTGAGTAATTGAAAAATATATAGAGCAAAAGTTAATATTAAAATAGGTAAAAAACCATATCATCTGTAACATATTATCACCTTCAGTTGAAATTCTGAAAATGAAATATGTTAATATAAGAGTTAATATAAGATATGCTAATACAATTTTAAAGTTACTTTCGCACCGTAAAAACCTTTTTTACAAATTTCTACTAAATTGTTCACCGTGTGATTACACAACTGTACATTCAAGTGTCCATCAATGCTTCCAATTTACGATATCTCACAGAAGAGATTTGAATTATAAATGAAAAAATTATTCAAGATGTCTACACTGGCCCACTTCTCCCAACATTGTTAAAAATCATGAAAAAATTTAAGTACCTCATAATTTAAAAAATGTTGTACTACAATTAAAATAAGAAAATATTGAACAGTTAAAAAGACTTTTTGTTACGTGGAATTCTCTTTTGATAAATAAGTTTTATAATTGTGTATGAAGGCCGGGATAGCCTGTTTGGCAGGGCGCTAGACTCATGTCTGTGAGAATGCGAGTTTGAATCCAGCCGGCCGAAGACTACCAGTGTAGTAAATGGTGATTGGTGCACGCTAATTCTGTCGGGTCACTAAGTTCTCATAGCAAATCAATACTTCTGGGGGTACTGAATTAGACATTGATCGTCAAAATTAGGTTATTCTCGGTCAAAATTACGATCTGTGGACAAACGAATGGATGTATGAATGGGTCCCCCCTATAAACGGGTACGACGTATGGGTGTGGCAGAAGTCAAATTCTTGGCTATAGATGGCGCCACTGGAAGACAAGAACATTCGCACCCCCTCTGCCTTAATGGGTGACGACAACAACAATTGTGTATGGAAATTATTTAAATATTTTAAATAGTTTTAGATACATAGTCAGGTATACGAAGAGGAAATTTAACATTACGTGGCTCAAACTTTCGACCGCTTTCTTGCCTAAACTATTGGGACCATATTTTCCATATTACATTTTTCTTTCATATTTTGACAATCAGGAATCTTTTTCCGTTTAAAAAAGGCATGTTTTTTGCAGATAAAGTACGTTTTGCGTTTGATTTCATAATTTAAAACGTCATAAAACAAATGTTTCTTATCGAAACACTATGGAAAATAAAAATCTCGAAAAATTACGGTTAAAAGTAATGGCACTAAGAGTATCCTAACTTTTTACAATAAAATCTATTTTTTATTATATTTTTTTATTGTTATTCATATTTTTCATTATTCTTTACATTTTTATTTAGTCTAAAGGAAATTACAAGAATAAAATAGAAACTTAGCAGTTAAATTCAACTAAATATGCTGTAAACTTAAAAAATAATTGGTTTATATTTTACTTATATTCTGTAGAATTTTTTTACATAATGTTTATTTAAATTTACTCTTTCCGTTTTTTTTTTATAAATAGTTAAGTTGATTGAAAGCTAATCATTTTTCTAATAAACGATGATAATCAAAAACTAGAAGACTTAGTTTTCTTTGTGGAAAAATTTAGTTTCTTTTTTTATTTGTGGAAAATGATAAACGTTACTTTTTACACCTACAATTATAATTCTTTATTTTTTTAACCACTTACAATAAAATAAAATTTGGATACAAAGAAAGAAACGAGTGATTTTATCACCGATGAAATGGATGTTATTTATTTATACGCCAGTTTCAATCATTTTTTCTTTAAAAGATCATTTTTTAAATATTGTCTTAGATAAAAATAAAGACTGTTTTATTTATTACGTAATATTTAATTTATTTATGCTATTTACTTAAAATTTATTATCTTGTTTAGTTTTTTTAAATAACTGTTGCTTTCTGCAGTAAAAATAACTGATTATTAACTGTTACTGGGATTTAAGGTTTATGCTATTTCGTGCAAACGAAGCTTCCTTGTGGAAAAATTCTATATCAATTTATTCACTCACAAATACTTCTGTATAACTTCTTTGTCAATTTCTGAAAAGAATCGAATACAAATAAATAGATGATGTTATAGCTTATTTTAGGACTATTTTTTTCATTTATTTGAATATAATATTTAATTTATGTTTTCTTTAAAAGATTGCTCATTCATTAAAAACTGGAAAGGCAGAAATTAAAGACAATGCAGTAAACAATGAATATTGAATGAAAATAACTACTGAAAATTACTTGAAAATGAAATGTTATTTTTAAATAAGGGATATTAAATAAAAATAAAGACTATGTATTAGATAGTAAAAATTAAAAGTGCTACTCTACATTAAATAATGAAGAACTATACATTAAATAATGAACGCAGAATTAAAATAAAGACTATACATTAAATAAACACATAATGCAAATAAAGACTATGCATTAAATAAAATGTAATAACATAATTATATACGCGTTGGAGCGTGTTAATGCCTTCAAATGCATCGAAGAATTCATTAACAAGTGCACCTGTCAAGATAATAAGCCTCCGGGATGCTTTCCTCTCGCGCCTCCGCTCCGTATCCCACGTGGTTTAACCTCAAGAATCTTCTGTTTATTTCCGCTATAAGAGCATGGAGAAAGAGTGGGCAAGTGACGTCTCATTACGTCATAATAAGAATCCACCTCTTATGCCCTTTACTACTCAACACTAAACTAACCGGAACTTGGTCTTGGGTTCACATTTGTTCATACTCGCCTTCTCTGAAGTTAAATTAAAATACAGACACCACTTTCCATGTTTTATGCGATTAGAGTTATTCCAGATACAGCGCGATGAAGTTGTTATCAAGTTTATGCCTGTTTGTTGTTTACATCTTATTAAAAAAATCTGAAGGAAAGATCGTGTATCTTAATGGTACAGAAGTATATAATGGTCGGCCGAAAGCTGGAAATATTACGATCCCCTCTCAGAGATGGATTAGTGTTTTTAATCCAAGGAATATAAGTAATCATTCTGGCCTTGATTCAAAGCCTGTGTCGCTCACAGTTCATAGAAAAAATGACGAGGAAAAAGTAGAAGAAAACAAAAAAGTAGAAGAAATTAAGAAAGATGAAGAAATTAAAAATAATGAAGGAGAACAGACATCGAATACAAATTTGACAACAAGTAAGTAAATCATTTATATCGACTTTATTACGCAAAATATCTTAATACTTTTAATAATAATTCATAAACCATGCATTAACAAGCTAACAATTAACTAATAGTAAAATTTAGCAAAGTGTTTCTTATTAATATAGACTCATATATGCTTATTCTTAAATTATTTTTAAAAAAATAGAGAGAGAAATTCACTACACGCAGAAATAAGATCGGAAAAATTATGCACATTTATATAATTCTCTCTCAAAATTAAATTTGAAATAGGTTTCTCAGGTGAAAAAATCAATAGTTGGACAATGTTAAGAAAATAGTATGATTTTAATAAAACTATCATTGTTAACTTAATAGCAACATTTTTATGTCAAAGACTTATCTCTGAAAAAATATTTAGAAAACTTAGCCTCGAAATCGCATATTGAGTATTAAATTGTTTTGATATTCCAAATATATGAAATATTGTTTGTTGTTAAAATATAGACTAAAGCTTGCAGTTGCCAATTTCTGTATATCATCGAATACAGTTACGTGAATTAAAAGAAGAGCAATAAAAACAAAATGATATTTTTTTACTACTTAAATTGGTAAAATGTTATGTCATTAAAGAACTAAAATATTGTGGTAGTATAGTAAAGCAGAAAAAAACTATAACTTTCAATAATTCGTTATTTACGGTGTATTCTAAAAAATTCAATAAATGAGAAAGCTGCATTCTTTAACACAAATTATTGATTAATATTCTCGTTAAACATTTCTTTCTCACGTTCTCGCTTCATTTTTCTGACGAAACATTTTCATTTTAATAAAAATTATGGGTTAATCTTTTCGATCTCATCATGTGTGGGGGAAACAGCTACTTTCCATTGTAAAAGATATCCAACATTCCTTGGGAATGCTTTTTTTTTCAATATTGCATCAAAGTAATTAATAAATAAAAGGGAAATCTATTAGTTCTTCTTAGTTATTTTAGAAGTTATTTTTTTAACTATGATAAACTTTTACTATAAAAATTCACTAAACTATCTAGAATATGATATTATGCAACATACATAGGCCTAAAATGGGTAATGCGTTATGATTAACTTGTAAAACTTTTATCAAATAATTTATTAAGTACTCGTCGTATAGATTAGGAATTTAAAATAAAAGAAATTTTTTTTCAGCTTTCAAATCCTTATTTCACTTAGTTTCTTAAATGTTTATTGTGATGTTTTTTAGAAAAAAAATCAAACTACTTCCACCCCAATTGTGAGCCGTTGGCTCCATAAGAATTAAAAAAATTGGAATTTTTCTTTTCCTTCTTTCTTTCTTGTATCAATGATTATCTCCATCTAACACGAAATGCGGAGGTTCTAAAACCGCACAAGAACGACTGAACTATTTGTTTACAAAGTATCGTTGAAAAACAACGTGATAAGTTCAAATAAAACAATTGAAATACCTGCAGCTGTTTCGATACTATAAACAAATATCAACATCATCATAGCCATTTCGCCATATGAGAGGAAATGAAAAACTGAGTGGAAGAAAGATCTAAGTGACATTTTTAGAAAAAAATAAATCGTTTGGAAGGAAAAAAAAATTTTTTTTTTTTACATATTTAAATTTGCAACGTTTATTTGCTTTGCTAAGTTCTTAATTCCAAAGATCTACACCGTGGGTAACCACAACGTGGGTAATTCGAATGAATTCGTGGTAAAACACTCATTAAAAATTCTCTCCGATAAGAGTTATGGTCGAACTGATGTTCCCCAAAAGTTTATGGTATTACCTCTTCACAAAAGCTAAAACCATTGAGGCTGGGCAAAGCAACAAAAGTGAGTAACGTATGAACTTATAAGTTAATTTACTTAAATTCACAAATATGTCCCCGAAATCATTCATCCTATTAGTTCTCCAAGATTCATTCGATATTCAAACCAAAGTTATCGTGCTCGCAGAAAAAAAAATTCTGATAAAATTACCCAACTGCCTAGACATAACATGCCTAGCAAACCAAACCATACCATAACTCTGGTAATAAAACCAAAATGTACGGTCTATAAACCAATCATTTAGTAATTTTTCAGTTCATACGGTAACGGTTTTATGGAATTTCTACTTTTCAAAATTATAGTTCGTATTACCCCACATTTAGTAACAAATACAAAACTTAAAAGTAAATTTAACCAAATAAACGGTTTCTATGTCATACTTTAAGGCATTATGACAAAATTAAAAAAATTTACCACATTTACCAAATTTTATCACATTTTGTAAAACCATATTTTATTGTTTATTTCACCAAAATCATTACAAAAGCGCTCCGGTAGAAATTATCGAATGCCCATCATAGAGGCAGAATTACGGTAACTTTATTCATATTCTGGTTGTTTTGACCATACTTTTTTTTCTCAGAGTGTAGAAAACTGAGTACTGGTTAATTTTCTAGTATAACTTAGGGTTTAGCTCGAATTATTCCAAAATATCTTTTCACCTTCTGTATGCTTATCAAATACTTTTTACTGTATTGAAACAGCGATATGTCTTTAAAATATTTTCGTTGTCGCTGTTCAATCCAACACAAAAATTATTCTTTTTCCTGAATGTAAATCTTATTGTAAAATATAATATAATAAATATAATTTATAGTATCTTATTGCAAAATACAATAAATATAATATTACATCATATTGTAAAATAAACTAAATAATGTAATATAATATTGTAAAATATACTAAATATAATATAATATAATCTTATGGTAAAATATAAATTTTAAGTAAATATGTTACGTAAGATATAATTATTCGATTGACTTTTTTTGCAATTGCCAAGCATATATGCTGCGTTTTCAAGATCAAGATTATATGGTTTAGGGTCATACTTGATGACAGTCGACAGCACCTGTTTCCTAGCCTTAATCGGCCTTAATTTTATATCTTTTCATTTTATGGACATTTTGGCATATAATACAATTAAATTGAGGAATTACATGTCCTATACTGGAACAAAAAAAAGGTTGAAAATTGTTTGTGTTTCAAATTTAAATAAATATCATGTAGTAAATTATATATGTATAAAGGGGTACATTAACGAATCGAAAACATTTTATTAACTATCTATTTTCATACTTCTTCTTGCTTCAGATAAAAAAAAAAACTGCTCGTCATATTATTTATTTTATTATAATCTCATGAAATATTTATCATTTGTGAATAAATGAGACAGTTTCATTAAAAATAGAAAAGAATCAGAATACAGATTTTTACATTAACTTAATTTTTATAACGGACTAAATGTTATTTTTCATGCGTCCTAATCTTTATATTTGTGCAAAAACTTTAATGTAATCACTGTAAAACAAATATACTACAAATTTATGTTTAAAAATATGATTCCATGACCGTTGTACTTTAAATTCTTCATAATATAGAATTAGATTTTATGAATGAACTGCAGACCTTAGAATACTCGCATAATAATTTTCGCATACCATCAAACATGTATTTAAGTTTTGAATATATTAACTGTTAAGCATACAATTGTTAACGTATTAAAAAGTTAAAACGAGCCAATTTGCAAAATGCATTATTATTTTATAGTACAAAAATAAAATGATGATCATAGCTTGGAATGGTTCAATTTTTGGCAAAACTACACAAATAATTAATAATTAAAAAAATATCTATNAATCAATAGTTGGACAATGTTAAAAATTTTTTATTATTTTAATAAAGCTATCATTGTTAACTTAATAGCAAACTTTTTTTGAAAAAAAATCATATCTGAAAACATATTTAAATAGACTTGAAATTGAATATTGAGTATTAAATTGTTTGATATTACAAATAAGTGAAATATTGTTTGTTAAAATATAGACCAAAGCTTGTAGTTGCCACCTTCTGTATATCATCGAATACAGTTACTTGAATTAGAAGAAGAGCAATAAAAACAAAATGATAATTTTTTTACTACTTAAATTTCTAAAATGTTACGTCATTAAAGAACTAAAACAGTATGGTAGTATATTAAAGCAGAGAAAAATTATAACTTTCAATAATTTGTTATTTACAGTATATTCTAAAAAATTCAATAAGTGAGAAAGCTATATTCTTCAACACAAATTATTGGTTAATATTCTCGTCAAACGTTTCTTTCTCACATTCTCGTTTCATTTTTCTGACAAAACATTTTCATTTTAATAAAATTATGTGTTAATCTTTTCGATCTCATCATATATCGAGGAAACAGCTAATTTCCATTGTTAATAATATCCAACATTCCTTGGGAATGCTTTTTTTCCAATATTGCATCAAAGTAATTATTTAATAAAATGGAAATCTATTCGTTTTTCTTCGTTGTTTTAGAAGTTATTTTTTAATCATGACAAACTTTTACTATAACAATTCACTAAACTATCTAAAATATGATATTATGCAACGTACATTGAAGGAAAATGGGTAATGCGTTACAACTAACGTGTAAAGTTTTTATCAAATATTTTATTAAGTACTCGTCATATAGATCAGGAATTTAAATAAAAAGAAAAATTTTTTCAACTGTTAAATCCTTATTTCACTTAGTTTCATAAATGTTTATTGCGATGTTTTTTGGAAAAAAATAAAACTACTTCCATCCCAATTGTGAGCCGTTGGCTCTATAAGGATTAAAAAAATAGAAATTTCCCTTGCTTTCTTTCGTTCCTTCTTTCTTGTATCAATGATTATCTCCATCTAACACGAAATGAAGAGATTCCAAAAGCGCGCCGGAACAACTGAACTATTTGCTTACAAAGTATAGTAGAAAAACAAAGTAATAAGTTCAAATAAAACAGTTGAAATGCCTGCAGCTGTTTCGACAAATACAGAACTTAAAAGTAAATTTAACCAAATAAACGGTTTTTACGTCATACTTTATGATATCATAATAAAATTACAAAATTTTATCACATTTCCTAAATTTTATCACATTTCGTGAAACCATATTTTATTGTTTATTTCACCAAAATCATTACAAAAGCGCTCAGGTAAAAATTATCGAATGCCCATCATAGAGGCAGAATTACGGTAACTTTATTCATAATCTGGTTGTTTTGACCATACTTTTTTTTTCTCAGACTGTAAAAAACTGTGTACTGGCTGATTTTCTAGTATAACTTAGGGTTTAGCTCGAATGATTCCAAAATATCTTTTCACCTTCTGTATGCTTATCAAATACTTTTTACAGTATTGAAACAGCGATATGTCTTTAAAATATTTTCGTTGTCGCTGTTCCATCCAACACAGAAATTATTCTTTTTCCTGAATGTAAATCTTATTGTAAAATATAATGTAATAAATATAATTTATAGTATCTTATTGTAAAATACAATAAAAATAATATAATATAATATTGTAAAATATACTAAATATAATGTAATATAATATTGTAAAATATACTAAATATAATATAATACAATCTTATGGTAAAATATAAATTTTAAGTAAATATGTTAAATAAGATATAATTACTCGATTGACTTTTTTTACAAATGCCAAGCATATATGCTGAGTTCTTAAGATCAAGATTATATGGTTTAGAGTCATACTTGATTACAGTCGACAGCACCTGTTTCCTAGCCTTAATCGGCCTTAATTTTATCTCTTTTCATTTTATGCACATTTTGGCATATAATACAATTAAATTGAGGGATTATATGTCATATACTGGAACAAAAAAAAGGTTAAAAATTGTTTTTGCTTCAAATTTAAATAAATATCATGTAGTAAATTATATATGTATAAAGGGGTACATTAACGATTCGAAAACATTTTATTAACTATCTATTTTCATACTTCTTCTTGCTTTAGAGAAAAAAAGCTGCTTTCCATATTATTTATTTTATAAAATATTTATCATTTGTGAACAAATAAGACAGTTTCATTAAGAATAGAAAAAAATCAGAACACAGATTTTTCACATAAACTTAATTTTTATAACGGAGTAAACGTTATTTTTCATACGTCCTAATCTTTACATTTGTGTAAAAACTTAAATTTAATCATTGTTAAACAAATATACTACAAATGCATGTATAAAAATATGATTACATGACCAATGGGCTTTAAATTCTTCATAATATAGAACTAGGTTTCATGAATGAATTGCAGTCTGCAGAATGCTCGCATAAAAATTTTCGCATACCATCAAACATGTCTTTAAGTTTTAAATATACAAATTGTTAAGCATATATTTGTTAACGTATTAAAAAGTTAAAACGAACCAATTTCTAAAATTTATTATTATTTTATAATACAAAAATAAAATGATGATCATAGTTTGGAATGGTTCAATTTGTGGCAAAACTACACAAATGATTAAGAATTAAAAAAATATTTATACTCTGTAAAAATTCTCGGGTCTAAATACGGAAAAGCACTCTGCACTCTGAGTGCCAATGCTAGACTCTGACTAGTGCTAGCACTCTGAGTGCCAATACTTTTTACAGTAAAATCCATTTTGTACTATAAAACTTTACGAAACAAAATATCTAATATACCGCAATTTTTACAGAAATATTTACTGTAAAATATCTGGATACTGTAAAAAATGGATTTTACGGTAAAATGAATTTTACTGATGTACTTTTCACTGTTATTTGNTTACGGATGCTGCCCATAATTCTGGTTAATAAAACCAAAATATGCGATATTTAAACCATTCTGTTGACAATTTTTCCATTGATATGGTAACAATAAACCAGAAATTTTAGCTTTGAAAATTATAGTTCTTTTTACCCCATATTTAGTAAAAAATCAAAAACTGAAAAGTAAATTTAATCGAATAAATGGCTTTTATTCCATGCTCTAAGGTATCATGATAAAATTACCAAATTTTACAATACTTATCAAATTTTATCACACGTTATAAACAGTATTTTATGCTAATTTCGTCAAAATCATTTCCAAAGCTCTTTGGTAAAAATAACCGAGCTTTTTGGTGTTCCCATAGAGCCAGAAACACGGTACATTTTATCATATTCTGGTAATTATGACCATATTTTTTTCCCTTGTATACTAAATGGAAATATTAAGTAAAACTCATCTGTTAACAATCCCTCTGTTATATCAAGTAAGAAAGAAATCTCAGATAGAAAATAGTATCAATAGGCTTGATTTAATCGTCTTTTTCAAAACAAACATTCATTAGCTGCAGTGACCTAATAAGATACAAAAACCGATTTGAGGGTCAGATGTAAGATTAAAAAACCTGTACCCATTACTTGGTGAAAAAAGTGTGGGAAGCACAGTAAGGTATGGATTATTAATAATAATTCCCACGTTAATGTGTAGCATCCGGAAGGGTATTCTTTTCATTGTTTCTTTATAAGTTAATTACAAAACTAATAGTTTATAAAAAGAAAGAAAAAGAAATACTATTTTTGATTTGTAAGAGGAATTTATTTTTGATTTGTTCTTTTGTATTGAAGAGTAAGTGACATTGTTTTCAGCAAGCCTAAAAGTTTTTATTGCCTTTAAAAGAATCCTAGACGCCTTTTTTTTCCTTTTTCTGTCTTTTTTCTTTTTAATTTTTTTTAAATGCGAGTATTTTTTTTTATTATTTTTTGCTCTTATGCCATTTAATAGTCGGACAAAAATTATTCTCACATCTTCCATGGAACATTTTTTTTTAAAAAAAATTACACTTAATAAACCTAAATAAACTGATGTTTCTAATTTTTGATGTACCATAAAATATTATATTTAGCTTTAACAAATTCTGAGTCATTCTGAAAAAAAAACTATTAATACTTTAATTTGTTACAGCTGTTTTCTTTGCAGAAGTTTAATTTGTGTACAGCAATTTTTGTTACAAAAGTTTAATTTGTGTACAGCAATTTTTGTTACAAAAGTTTAATTTGTTGTTGATGAAATAGTATTTTTAAAAAGTGAATAATAGAGTATTTAGACCAAAGTATTAGGCTTTAGCATGCAGAACAATGTAAGCAAACGATTGTTACGTCATTAAAATTTTAAGCAGAAGGAATTAAATTTGCTAATGGTGGATAAAATAGAAATTCAGAAATTGATAATTTTATTTAAATAAAAAATCTAACCGTTGTACACTAATTAAAATTTCTCTCCATATCACACTATAATTACAAATTTCATTAAATAAATGATTGACAGAAAAATAAATTTAAAACTACAGAGCGACATCATCAAAACATGTATGAGGGAAACTGTAAACTTTGTGCTGCGAGGATGAAAGCAAAAAATTGCGTGGCTAAAGCGCGAATAAAGTACAGAAATGATATAATATAGTTACGGTTCTAATTACCATTTAATGAAAGTGCATTGTCATTTAATGAGTGTACAAAAATTATTGACACATGTTTTTTTAAAAAAAATCACATTTACAAATCTTAATAAGTTGATATTTCTCATTTTTGATACATCATAAAATATTGTATTTTAGTTTAGGAAAATTCATACATATTTTGAATAAAACTACTCCTACTTTATTTGTTTACAGCAGTTTTCGTTACTGAAGTTTAATTTTTTTACAGCAGATTTTATTACAAAAGATTAATTGTTTAATTTGTTGTTGATTAAAACGTATTTTTTTAAAAATGGAAAAATACAGTATCTAGAACACAGTAGCAGGTTTTAGCATGCAGAACAATGTAAGCAAACGAATGCTGCGCCATTAAAAATGTATGCAGAAAGAATTAAATTTAAATTTGTTAATGAAGGATAAAATATAAATTCAGAAATTTATTTAAATAAAAAGATCGAATTATCTTGTACACTATTTAAAATTTCTCTCCAGATGACACTATAATTATAAATTACTTTACAATAATAAGTGAATGAAAAATTAATTTAAGGCTACAGAGCAGCATCAAAAACATCTAAAAAGAGAATAAGGTATACTTTGTGCGACGGCAATGAAAGCAAAAAACTAGGTGAATAAAGCACTGAAGTAGACATAGTACAGTTTGGATTCTATAAACAAGAACTTTCTTTAAAGTTATCATTGAGGAAGACGCATCAGACACATTCTTGTTTATGGAACCAAAACTGTAGTATGTCAATTTCTGATCTTTATTTGTGCTTTATTCACGTTTTGTGCTTTAATCAGAAACATCATTTACGATTTCATGCGATTTTGTTCCTCTTGTAGTGACACCTGGTGGGAAATTTTCAATGGTTCAAAGTACAGATTTCATTTCACCATATCGATCAAATCGCGATACATTTGGGTCCTACATTTTCTCGTGTTGCAGGGGATACAACAGTGCTGTCCAGTTTACGAGGAATATGGAGCGATCTTAGTCCAATGTTAACAGTATTATCTACAATTCTTGGAATATTCTTTATGTTCGTCATTATGGAATCACCATTATCACCACTTCCTGTGCCACCACTTCCTCATTCACCAGTTGGTCCTTATCCACCCACAAATATGTATCCATATGGAATTCCTCCTCCGAGAAACCATTATGGTATGGGATATGTCGGCCCATCGGCAGCTCATGCTAGTTATAGAATACCAAGACAAATGAGATCATTTATGAATAAAACTGAAAACAATGAATTTCTTCGAATGGAAAATCAACGTTATTTGAAAGAGCGAAGCATCAATGGGTGGCCAGATTTATTGAAAGAAGGTTTTGACTCATTGATCAGTGAATTTAAGTGAGTAAATTTTCTTTTTTTGTTTTAGAAAATCGAACACTTTCATTTTTGTTTTGTTTTTGTTTTGTGCTAGAAGATTATATTGTTGCTTTTAAAAGTTAATTATCAATAACTTTTGAGATGCTTTAAATGGGAACATTGTCTTAAGTCCTTGATCAAAAAGATGCTTGAAGTGTCCCACAGTTCTTTAACTTCAGTCCATTCATTAATGTATCAATTTTTTCTTAACTAAAAAAATTAAAAAAGTAAAAAAGCGCAAACGAAATATTATTTTAAACATGATTTAGCATAAACAGCAACACTTTATCTTAAATGTTCCCTTTATCAATATCTGATACACTTATTTGTATCACGGATACACTTATTCACCTAACATCGTGTATTTTTTACAAATCATGCCGCTATAAAAACTTTGATTTAAAAATGTTTGTTTAAGAACAACGAGCAAAAAGATATTTTTAACATTTTGATGAGGGTGGATCAAATATAAATGAGGCTTTTTAATAACTAAATACTACTTACAAAAAATACAAAAATTTATTTTTCTACATAATTTCTGCGAACTTCTACACATTGTTTCCAACTTTCTCTAAAAATTCTTAAAAATAATTTACATTTATTGTTCGTTCTTCCTGGTGGAAATCAACGCACATCTTGTGAGTCTTAGAAAACATTTGCGATCATCTTACCTGCAGATAACCAAGAATTTGCTTTGTATGAAGCAGATACTTCTTTGTAAGTCATTCCATACCAAAACTATTTGTTTCAGGGATATAGTGCCGCACCCACTATTTATCTCCTTCTGTTTCATCGTGACTCAATAATCTTTGACAAACGTCTTTTCTTGCATCCTTTTGATTTGTGTTCCAAATTCTAGTTACCATTCATGCTTAGATTATTCGATATTTCAACTCCCCATAAATTATGTTTTGCTCACTTTCATAACCCGTCTCTGTTATGGCGCTAATTTCTCGAAATTTAATTCGTCGGTCATTATGAATAAAGTCACAAACATGGTCAATTTTCTGTGTCGTAAGACTCGTTCTTGGTCGACGAAAAAGATAAATTTTCAAGTTCTTCACGGCCTTGTTTAAATAAATTGTGTAGTTTGCATACTTGAGACTTCTACAGGGTATCATTGCCAGACTGATCATGCAATTTGAGCAAACTTTAATTAGCATGCGTTATGCAAGTGCATTAGGAGCGTTACGCTCACTCATGATTCAAGCTACTAAAAAAAAAAAAAAAAAAAAAAAAAAAAAAAAAAAAAAAAAAAAAAAAAAAGAGAGAGAAAAACTCTCAACAAACTAAACACTGGGAAACAAACTCTAGAAAGTTCTATTGTTGCCATGACAACGAGAATAAAAATCGTCTGCTGCTTTTAGATTTGATCCACCTACGTAAAATCAACGTTTAGATAGAGAAATAAAGAGAAACAGTTTGTTTCAAAAGCAACGGAGAAGTAAATATAGCATACAACAACTAGATTTCGCACTCTTTTAATGAAAAAAAATTAGAAAAATTACAAAAATGGTGTTAAGAAATTAATGAATCGTTATGCGATTTTACAGTTTCTAACAATGAGATTTAGAAGCTGAATTTTTTAGAAACTGAATCTTTTAGAAATCGAGTTTTTTTGGAAATTGAATCGTATAGAAACTAAATCTTTCAGAAATTAAAAANCAAATGCATTAGAAGCGTTACGCTCACTCATGATTCAAGCTACTCAAAAAAAAAAAAAGAGAAAAAAAAACTCTCAACAAACTAAACACTGGGAAACAAACTCTAGATAAAGTTCTATTGTTGCCATGACAACGAGAATAAAAATCGTCTGCTGCTTTTATAAAAGTTTCTTTTAGATTTGATCCACCTACGTAAAATCAACGTTTAGATAGAGAAATAAAGAGAAACAGTTTGTTTCAAAAGCAACGGAGAAGTAAATATAGCATACAACAACTAGATTTCGCACTCTTTTAATGAAAAAAAAAAATTTGAAAAATTACAAAAATGGTGTTAAGAAATTAATGAATCTTTATATGATTTTACAGTTTCTAACAATGAGATTAAATACAAGAGTAATCTTTAAAACCAAAATTTTTAGAAGCTGAATTTTTTAGAAACTGAATCTTTTAGATATCGAGTTATTTTGGAAATTGAATCGGAAAAATACTAAATCTTTCAGAAATTAAAAAGTTCATTTCAGAAGCACCACTGCTTGAGAAAAATTACTTAGCTTTAGAGCATTCTGTTATTAAATACATATCTGATTGAAATAATCATGCTAATAGTCTTATAGCACACACTATTTCTAAATTGCTTTAGAATCAAAAGAAATCATTTTCAATCAATAATTTCGGCACACTAATGAAGTTGAAGATATATTGTCACATTTCTTTAATTAGGTACTTTCAAGGGAAAATCAACATTCCAAAAATATCTTTACCAGTTACTAACTTTGCTGAGGTGCAGAGAATACTATTCTCATTCATTTAAAAATGTTTCCAAATATTGATTACCAAGAGTTATCAATATTTTTACATATTTTTCTAACTTGAAATTCTTCTCAATTCTGTAATTTTACTGAGCCAGAACTTTATCTTTCTTTCCAATTAATTATTCTAAAAATAATAATAATAACATTGTAGATTTTATTGATTATTTAAAATGGTTGTTTGTTCTTTTATGATTTTCAATGTCTACTTATTTTAAAATCTGTAAATTATAACAACAGTTTTATAAAATGCAAATAAAAACATTTCTGTATAATTTGAATTTTTTTTCAAATAATATGTAAAGAAAAAAGCATTGAACCAAAAGTTTAGTCAACCAGTATCGTATTTCTTGCTAGATTGTGTCCATGATTGTAAGATGTAAAAAAATAAGATTAAGATAGTTTATTAGATTTAATTTCGTATACATAAATAACAGTGTATAGTGGACATCAGGGTTCAAAAAACTCACAATTTGCTTATACTCTGTCGAGCATACAAAAAAATATACATGCCCGAAAGAAATTCTTAGGTGCCCGAACATCCTTTTAAATTGCATATTAATAAAAACATACGAATGTACTTATTATTCATTTGCTGAACAAAAATCACATTAAAAACATATCTACATCAGCACTTTCATTTTAAGCATAATCGTAAGTATTAAGCGTTATTATCAAAGAAGTATTAAACAATACTTAAAAGAAGGAATTTAGTACGAGTAAGCGTTGCTAGAGTAAATGCAGAGCACTACTGTTATCAAAGACATAATATTATCAAAATAATTGAGTTCTATTAACAAATGCATGCCTTTCAACATATTAATTTAAAACGATGATGTTTAAGACACGTTGTTTTGAATTTTTTTTCCATATTAACTGTTTTCCTACAACAGTGATTGGAGTATGCTTTTTTTTATATAAAAAAAAAAAGCAAGTATAAGAGATTTAAAACAAACAATAATCTAACCCTGGGTTAATTTGTGAACTACTTATTCACATAATAAAATTCTTAATTATCTGTATTTAAATTTGGTTAAGTTTGAGTTTTATTAAATATATTTGAATTTTTTTTCCGTCTTACCCTTAGATGCCGGTTATTCCCTCAATCTGGAATTTTAGTGATTAGAGGCGCTAAATTGATATTTTACTGTATTTCTGACTTAATATAGCCCTGATTCATCCCAAATTCAAGTAGCGGAAAAAGTATATACCTGAATATATACTAATGAACGACAATAGAAATTGAATATATTGATAAAGGACAATGTATATTGAATGACAATAAACACGCAGTTCATACTAAAATTACTTACTTTTAATTAATCTACTTCTTGTTAAAAAAAAAATGTAGAATTTCAACCTTATTGTTTTTAACAACTTCGGTGAAGAAAATAAATATAAATTTAAAGTTTATCTGAAAAAGTTTCTACTTAAACAGATACCTTTTGGTCTCAAATGTTTCTTATCAAGTTCAGTAGCGGATAAAGAAATAAAGAAACGCTTCCCCAGGCTCGCACGCTCCGAGAGTATACGTACGTGCAAGCCGGGATTTTTCCCTTTAACCTTGATTTCATTTAAAAATTCACATATAATCATTACTCCAATTAAATTTGCTAAAAATCACAATTGATTATTATTGATAATTTCTGATTATACTGTAATAAAAATTTCAAGATATTTGAAAGCACAATTGCGAAACTGACCCAGAACATACAAAATACTACCTAGCAAACCCCAAACTGCAAACAAGTCTACACCCACATGAACCAATAAGCATTCTATCCTTTTCTCCCTCCATTGATTTGGAATTGAAAAATCATATTTAAAATCAAACCTATGAGTGACATTGTTTGAAATTATAACAACCACCATCTAACGTTGTTTAAAAATTTAAATAAACGTTCCAAATAGAAATCACGTCCACGTGATTATGGGATGCAGGAGTCGAAAAGGTTCGTCGCATCTATGATACCGTGAGCTGTGAAAGAAGAATCACGTATATACACCATGGTCCTGACATAACGGTCCTGAACAACATAAAAAGAAAACGTTTTAAGAGATAAATTCAGAGGTAGTTGGGAAAATCTTGACTCTGTTTTGAAAAACGTGTTATAAGAAAGGTGGTTATTCAACAAAGTAATGTTGTTTTCCGGTACCGAATGCTTTTATTATAAGTTTAGAAATTCCTAAATAATGACAGTCTTTTATTTCCAAAATTAAATACTTTTTATAGTTATCATATTTTCAAATAACACACTAAAATAAATTTTTTTTTTCCAAAAACAAAATTTAAAATTTTTTAATGAAATTAAATCAGAATTGTTTTGATGTATTATGATTGTTATATAAAAACTGATTATAATATTTCTCTATTTACAGGAAGCTTACGTCTGATGAAGAATTTTTGAAAAATATGTACCAAATATTCGATTCTTCTTTGCATCCAAAATAATTACAATTATTCAATTGTAAAAAACTCGATGTCGTTGTTGTTTTTAATGAGACAGGGTTGGAAAAATCTTATTTGGTGAAGGTGGAAATTTGGAGACACATATTTTTCAACATTGAAACTTATGATTAGTTAATTGATTTATGAAGAAATATTTAAAATTTTATTTGACTTGCCATTGAATCATTAATCGAAAATTACTTCTACTGTAAAAATAGATATTTGTGAAGTATCTAGACGGGACTCTTTTTATGGGAAGATTCTAGACGGGACTCTTTTTAAGAGAAACGGATACTGTCTATGTCCATAAGACAGAACTAGCAAAATAGAACAATAGTGGAATATTTTTTTAACAAGTACACAGTTAAAAATTTCTAGGTAAAAATGGTTAAATAGCAATTTATTTCATTGTTATTTTACTATATTCAACCAAAACAGTCAAGTAACCATAAAAAAGCTGATTTTCAAACAGTGAAGTGAGAGAAAAAACGTTTATTGATTGTTTTTACCTAATACGGTTTAGCAACCAGAATTCTATCCGCGTCAACTAGGTCCACCTCATGAAGCTATTTTGTTCCATTTAAGCCGGATACATACTGCAGCTGAGAGGGCTAATTGGTCAATCTCATGACACAGGGATTCGAATCCCAGTGAGGATAGTACAATATTTCTTCCATTCCTTCAATACATGAAAAATTTCTAGCGTCTTGCATTCTTAAATCAGTGATCTTAGCCTATTTGAATATTAAACCAACATTCAAGCATAAATGGCGCAGAACCCACAGAGTTCCAATGTCCACACACTTAAGTTTTATTTTTATGGTTTGTAAATTACGCTAGTTATGTTTACAAAACCGTACAGTTTTGCATTCACGGTTTTTCAACTATACCAGTTGTAAACGATTTCAAAACTATAAAGGTAAAGAAATGTTCCTAACCATAATCTTTATGATTAATCGGTTGGACAGGCTGCTACCGGTTATTTTACTGAAATTTCAGAATGACAATTCCGCCAGGGAATCAGTTCAAAAATAATTAATTAACGATATAAATGTAATCATAAATATGTCATAACAGATATGAAATTGGAAATATTAGTGCAATATACTTGTCGTTACATTTGGGGAACTGTGAAAAATCTTTGTACAAATATTCAGTAGTATTTTTCCTCAAATTTTTCTACTCAAGTTTGGGTGAAACTTCCTGGCATACAATCTATTTTTTATTCATTATTATCAATGTGTGTGAGTCTGTGTCTATTTATTGACAAAAATAATTTTTATGTTTTGCATCTTCGTATCTTTGTGTTACAACTTTTTCTATAACATAATTGTATTATTTATTTAATCTTTTAGTCAAATAAATGTCATTTTAAATAAGTTTCCTTGCAATTTTTTAAATTTATTTTTAATTATGAAGTGTATTGCTTCCTGTGTAAAAATTTTACACCTCTTTGAAACAGTGAATTGCTATAAAATAACGTGATATTGTTTAATAAGCATTTGCCAAAAAAAAAAGATAAATCCAAAATTTAAAAAAAAATTTAATACATATTCCTTATCTGAATATTCTTTGCAAAATTATACATATTTAAATAGTTTCTCTTAAAAAATAGAAAAACAGTAAACTCCAAAAAATTAAACAAAATCTATTTTTTATATACTTAATTGCAAACATTTTTCCATTGCGTTGACTGTGCTAGAACAAACTTTAATTTATTTTTATAAATGAAATACAAATTAATTTTATTGCACTTTTGATGCCATTTAAATTGTTGCTAATAATTTTTTGAGTTTAAAATTTCAAACAGCTCATAATGAACCATTGAAAGCATTGTACTAAAAAGGCGAGAAAACATATTTTTTAATTTGTCAATAAATCATTAAAACGTATTTAAATACAAACTATTTTTTTTTCGTTAACCAATTATCCGATGTAAATGAATGCAAATTCCTTAGAAACGAATTTTTATTCAAAAAATAATTAATTTCAGAATAAACTTAAACATGTGTACTGAAAAAATATTTAATCCCTTGGAGATAAAATAATCTTTAATAATTAACTTAATTTGTTTACAAATTCTTGACTTACTTGAAATAGTAGTGTTCGCTCAAAGTTCACATTTTTCGAATTCCGAAATTCAAAGCGATGCAGAAGGTATTTTTGTGCTTGATTTTTTATATTTTGATTTTTAAAAAAAACTATTACCTAACACGTCATTTCACAGTTCTTTTAGTACCAAATTTTTTAAAAAATTGTCTCCCGTCTTAACTTGTTTTCAAAGCTAAACAAAAACAAGGCATTTTTTCTCTCTATTTATTTTTTATTTTTTCATGACTCACTGACTTAATGAACTATGATCCGTTAAATGTATATAACAGCTAAAATTAACTCCATTAACTAAATAATTCATGCTAATGTTTTAACAAAAATATTTTAGGCTTTTTATATATATATGTAATAACAATTTTGATTAAATATAATTATAACAAGATTTATTGTGATAAAAATGAATGTGGATGTTAAAGTTATCTTCTAATGTTTAATTTGAATATGAAAAAATGTATTATCTCAGATTTGATAATGGTTTAGTACACGTAAGAAGTAAGTATATAGTATATTTTATTTCGCTGTACTATAATCTAATGCAATGCTTCTACAACCTAAAAAATAGTTAATAGCAAAATATTTAAATGTTGGGTAGTAATTATTTAAATTTTATTAAAATTTACTGCATGTGTTTACGTATTTATCATTGATAGAAATTAATTTCTACCCAAAAGTTTCTATGCAAAACAATTACCTATTTTATGTCAACGACATTCTTTAACTGCTGAATATTTTAATATAAAATTATTACAATACAGTTACAAAAATAAATTAAAGCCTTAATCATTAACTTATGTTTTTAGGCTATTCTTCGAAAACTGTCACGTAACTGCTGTTTAGTCATGTTTCTTAGGTTTATGTTTTATCCATTTGTTGCCTATATCATCTAAATGATGCAACTTTCGCAATCTTTCAATATGAAGCTAAAATTTTTTAACAGTGAAAAACATTTGTGATTAAATTTTTGAGGATTTCAGTTACTCTAACGTAGCATTATTTGAAAATATGCAAAAATTGAGAATTGATTCTAACAATCTATTCTCAATTTTTGAATTCATTGATTTTTACAATTTGTTAATTCATTGATTTTAACAACTTTCATCAATTTAAAGTATGAAAATCTCGGCAAGTTGGATATTTTTTTGAAAGGATAAATGAAAATTTTAAATATGTATGCTGCGAAAAAATACGCTAATTAATTAGTGCAGACGATATCTTAAGTTACGAAATCAGAAGAAAAACGTACTTTCTATGAATAAACATACCTTTCCTTCTTTATTTGAAACCCAAAATATAAGGAGTAGCCGCAATCTAGGAAATATGGTCTCAATAGTTCGATCAGGAGAGCGGTCAAAAGTTTGGAATTCTTAATGTTAATTTTACTTTTTACGTTTTTCACCATATTTCGAGGCCTTTTTAAGTGGATAGAAAAAATTTTGCATACAATTAGTAAATTCGTTTATACAAAGATAATTCTATGCAAAAATAACTTTTAGTAAATATTTATTATTTTATTTAATAATAGAAGAAAAATAATTGTAAGGTACACAATTTTTTACATCATTGTAAAGAATGTAATTTTACAATGCTAAATACAAAATTTGAGCGAAATCCGTTTAATAGTTCTTGAAAAAAATCAAATTTTAATAAAGTCTTATTTTAATATTTGGTTTAAAAGGCTTATCACAAGATAATAGAAACAAAGTCACGCTACTTTTTATGAACTTATAATTCATGTATGTGTAGTGGTGGGATCAAAATAACTTTGTACCACTGAATTTTGAATTTTTTTCCCCACTAAGAAAAAATTGCCCAAAAGGGTGGATCAAGTTGGCATATCTGAAATCTCTTCACATCCCCCCATATTTATGCATTGAAACATACCAGAAAATCAGATACCAAGGCAAGATTCGTTGTACGTGAAATATATCGCTCTTTTCTTAGAAAGTTCCATGTTTAACGTAAAAAACTTAAAGCATCTGAAAAAGAAGCAGAGAGCTAACCCTACTAACCAATCAAAATTCCAACACAAGAAGTTTATTAAAAATACTGTCCTTAAACTAGGATCAGCAAGGGCACTTGGCTTATTTTATCTTCAGCGAATAATGTCTGGACTTCATATTTTGGCGCTATTGGCGGGCATTTATCTTATGATATTCGTCGTTGAGCCCGTTGCAGTACCACAACATTTACTGTCTCAGCATTATTATGGTCTACCTTGGAGTGCAGAAAGGAGCGATATTATCAAAGCTAAAATGCCTTCAATACTTCAAGAAATTCCTGACAATACCCTTTTTCAAGAAACTGAAGCACAAAGAAAAGACAGCCCTTACCAGGTAATATTGAACTTTTTATCTAACATGCTTATTTATGCACTGCAAAAAAAATAAAAATAAAAATCCGGATCAAATTTTACCGCCAGTTCGGCAGTAAAATCTATTTGTACCGTACAATATTGTACTGTTATTTTTGCAGTAATATTTATTTAATTGGAGTGATTCAGTGACTTTGTGGTAATCATTATTGTATAAATTACAGTATATCAGATTTTTTGTTCTCTACATTTTCAGGTAAAAATTGATTTAAAGGTAAAAAATACGTATACCTCAATATTACCATAAAATGAGCAGTAGAATTGAAGTTATAACCCACTAATTAAAAATTATCTTTCATGGATGCTCAGAGGAATTGACAAATTCTATCCAGAACAAATTCCCTGTGTTGGGAATTTGGGCCCTGAAAAAGGGTAATTACTACAGAGGTAGCAAGAAAACCCTTTTCAATTTTTAAAAAAAAATATTAGAGGAATGTATGAAAATCTAAATTCATATTTAAAATTCATTTTTTATTCAAAATCTTAGTTGCAATTATTGTATGGTAATAAGTTACTTATATTTCAAGCAATGCTTTTTTATTTAGTGTCGATTTATATTGACTTACCCCTACTGTTTGTCAACGTAAAAAATATTCACATTCAGTTAAATTTACACATTTCATATTTTTAAAGACATCTTCAATGAAAAGTCAAATATTTTCTAATTTTAATGTTATATTACACAGGTAAAATAAATGCATCTTAACAAGATACTTTATGGACACTTAGTTAAGTATCACTATCAAATTTTCAATTAAATGCAAAAACAATTATACCAGACAGATTATTCTAAATATTTTCTAAGTGAAAACTTTTTCCTTAATGCGAAATCTAAACGAGCACGTAAGTTTTCTGCTAGGGGCCACAACTTATTTACTAATGACCCATTTCTTACCCAGAGAGATTTTCAGGGATGATAAGCCCTTATGTCTAGCATTAACTCTTATCTCCAAGATGGACTAAAGTTTCAAGTCTGGTGAATAAGATGGTCAATCTTATGCAATGAAAAAGTTAGGAAAATGTTCCTTAAGGCACCATTCTCGAGAACAGAATAATGAATAACTCGAACAATTTCGATACACATGTTTGAATTTATGCTTGAATCAACATTTAACAGAAAAAAATTTTAAATTTTGGTAGTAGATAAAAATATTAAACTTGAAACTTTCTTGAATTTATTTCTTGTCACGCTACATGTACTATATCTATGTATATAGTGTAACAAGTATCAATCGATACTTGATAAAAAAAATTAAAATTTTGGTGGTGGATAAAAATATTTGGCTTGAAATTTTATCAAAGTTTCACGCTATATGTACCAATATAGCGTGACAAGAATCTATCAATAAATAAAATTAAAAAAAATTTTAAATTTTGAGGTGAATAAAAATGTTTTGCCTTTTTTGTCTTTACTAAAAAAACATTATTTTTTTAGTAAAGACAAAAAAGGCAAAACATTTATCATTCATAGAGAATACTGTTTGTTTAATTGAATGTTTATTTATTTCAGCAGCGTCACTAATGGAGTTCAACACCATCTACCATTTTTAATATGAAAATATTTTGTTTTGCAAAAAATTATGTTACTGCAGTCAGTTATAACTTGATAAAAATTGGCAATATGATGAATTTTAACTGCTCGTAATATTCAAGAACAAATAAGAGTAAATCTAGCACTGCTTACATTAGATTTTGTTTTCTTTTGAAACTTTATTAGACAACGAGTGATAGGCTGAGCTTCTTACCTGTTTCGTTTACAATCGCCTCAAACTTTGATAAATTCAAATTATTATATTGCTTAACGATAATTCTTGGTCCGCATGAGAGGAAAAAAATTTCAGTCACTACTATTTCTTTTGATGTTGAACAAAATTGTGACAAATATTTAAGTTTTAATTATAAAGTCGATTACAGATTTAAAAAGTCGATTTTCTGTGTCACTAAATAATGAAAAATACACGCTGTATATTAAAAGTAAAAAGAAGATCTTTGCTTACTGATCAATAAGAATCATACTGGTCAATGAAGTTCTAGCAAATGCACAATGAAGGAAATGCAGCAATGCGAATATAAAACTTATTATTATTAGTAGTAGTAGTATTTTAATTCGGCGGAATTAATCAGTATGTAGTTTTTAGAAAATTTTCTAAAAATTTGAGTTGAAGCAACTACAAACAAGGAAAAGGTGCAAATTGAGCAACATTCTCGGAATGAGTAACATTCACAAATGAATAAATAGAATTAGGTTAGCAAACTTTAAATGGCGTTTTCTCAAATCAGCATTTCCCATGCTCAGTGGCTTAGTATCTTCTAATTGCTAGAAATTGAATATGTTTCAGCTGCAACAGATAAAAAGAAAGCCTGCAAAACTATTTGGTTTATTTTTTTTTTACCAATGCGTAGTACAATGCGTAATGAATATAATACGTAAGAAAATATGCATCACATATTCAAAAAAAGAAACGAAAATTAGGAGGTCTTGCGTGATATAATAAAAACTTTCCACTATTTGACTTAAAATCATTGAAAATTCAAGTCAAACTTTGAAAATTGGTGTAAAAAAATCATTTGGACTAAATTATTTCTTTGTAGGTATCTGATGGAAATAGATTTTCTAAGTTATCACAAAAAGGAAACTATAGCTACATGGGTAGTTTGGATCACGTGACAACACACTTAAAGAGGTTAGATAGATTGAACTCAAACTCAGAAAATAAGCCGGCGATAAACAGAGGTCCTACTTTTGCCTCTGAAAACTCGCACAAGCAAGCCAATAACAGAACAACAATTCATACTTGGCATAACTGGACACCCAGGCAATATTCTAAACAGGATACAGACAATGGTAAAGAGAGAAGGATACCCCCGACGTTTCAAACGATCCCAACAAATAAGAATATTTTAAGTGAAAGTGTCAATAAAGAAAAGAAATTCAACTCAAGAGGAAGTGCAGTGTAAGTTCAATATTTCAAAATTTCTATGGTCGTAAATAGTGATATATTACAAATTTTGAAGAGTATGTTATCAACAAAGTTGTTCCAAAATCTGTGTTGAAGTTTAATATTTTTGAAATTATAGAAAAAAAGCGAAAGACAATTCTTATTAAAAAAGATATCCGTATCTCTACAGATATTTATACTAGGCTTATTAAATTTTGCGCGATTATTATGTAATAACTAAATATATAATCGATGCAAGATACAAGCGCATTCTGACGTAGGATGATCAAAAACACTTTTTTTAGTTCGACATTTATTATCAGTCCCGAACCTTCAAAGGCTTTAAACTTTATTGATAAGTGTGAGAATTTGCTTGATCTAAACCAGTGATTCTCAGCCACTGCGCCCCGGCACTTTTGTGTGCCGCCAAATTCTTAAAATATGCCGCTAAATATTAGAAATGATACAATAAAAATTATAATGCTCTTTTTTTATTATTATTATAGCTTAAATTAAAGAAAAGTGTGTGTATATATATATATATATATACTTTTTATAATTTTTTCCCGCTTTAACCGCGTGAACATCTTTGTCGGCGATTGTATTGTCTCTGACAATCTTAAAATAAGATGGAAGTGTTTAAATTGTATATGACACACAATTTTAAAAAATGTCGTGAGAGCTAATCATTAAAGTAAGCTATGCAATTAATAAACAAATTAACAAAGGATAACTAAAAAAAACCAAATATATTAGAAACAAACTAACAAAGGATAACTAACAAAAATTAGGGTAGCAATTAATAATTAGCAAATAAACTAGTTAACAAGAAATCACAAAAAAATAACAGTTAATAATTATAGAAAACAAGNAGTTAAACATACTGTCATCCAAATAACGTTTTTGTTTTTTCTCTTTTCTTCTTGTTATTGTTTCTTTTTCTCTGGGCACAAACGGCTTGCTCTATCAATTTCTAGAAATTTAAGTACATTTAATCACGATTTTTCTGTTAAATATTTTTCTGATACAGATCTTAAAGTTTCTTGCTCTTTTTATTTCTCTTTTTATTTCTCTTATTTTTTACTTTCTTCAAACAACATAGGGTTTTCTTTTAATTTCTGTCTAGCTTGTCTCATACTAAGTTTTTTCTGCTCCCTTCTCTTTTGCATTTAAACATTTGATTGCCTTCTTTTTTTATGTTTTGGTTTTGCCATTTTTTTCCTAAAATTTGAAGATAAAAAAAATGTTAAACGTCACAGAAATTATTTAGAAAAATTGCCAATATTTACTTCTCCGATAAGAAAATAATTAAACTTAATTGTTTTTCTTTAAAAATACAAACAAATTAACTCATTTGTTCAATTTTAAAAAATATCAATTAAAAGAAAATAGTTTTTTAATTATTAAAATTATATTATGGTTATCTAACACATTGTCTCTTCCATTGGCTGTGTCTTCTCATCCGTGGACTTGTTATGTCCACGGAGGAGACAAAAACTAGTTCTTTAATTTTACTGATTTTTGATTTTAAAGTTACAAATATGGCGCAGTTCTTTTTATTAAATATACTATTTTTGCAATCTAAAATTCATCTATCAAAAATAAAATAATTCTCTCTTACCTTCTTTATGATGTCCACGGAGTATACGGTGATAACTTTGTCAAACCCCATTTGAACACAACAATCCAATTTGACACCAAAGAGAACAAAAACAACTGATAGTTAACATTAGAAAATAGAATAGTTACCTTTCTCAGCAGCTGTCTTATAGAGATTTCGCATATTCTGCCCTTTATTGCATATTTACCGAACTATATTAATTGTCCACGAAGGGAGACTTCATATTTGATGGACAAAGTTTACTTGTCATTTATTTTATAAAAATATTTATTTTTAAAAAAAATATTAAATAAAAAGTTACTATAAACATTTAACTAGGTAAAACTACAGAAACCATTAAAATAACATTTAAATTGTTTAACAGCCATTAAAAATTATTCTGTTTCACAGACGTAGGGACGTCCACGGAGGGGATTTTGAAGCCATGTTTATTAAAAAATAAGAATGAAATATTAAATACAATTAGCAGAAATGTATATGATTTGTTAGTTAGAACTTTGCGAAAAATGATGAGGAAAAATATTAGGAAATCTGCTGTATTTCCTAATATTTATTACTAAGGGACTTAAAAAATGACCTTTTTGTGAGAATGACCCATATATACATTATATTAACCGCGTGAACATCTTTGTCGGTGATTGTATTGTCTCTGACAATCATTAAATAAGATGGAAGTGTTTAAATCAGCTAATCATTAAAGTAAGCTATGCAATAAATAAACAAATTAACAAAGGATAACTAAAAAAAACAAATATATAAAAAACAAACTAACAAAGGATAACTAACAAAAATTAGGCTAGCAATTCATAATTAGCAAATAAACTAGTTAACAAGAAATCATAAAAAATAACAGTTAATAGTTATAGAAAGCAAACTAACAATTAATAACTAGCAAAAAAATAAATAACTGTTACTAACTAATAAAAAATTGGTCGAAAGAAATAATTAATCCCTTAATAAATGTGCTTTTGTAGTACATATTATTTTATTTCACATTCAAAATTATTATCGCAAACTATTTAACACAGTGTTTTTCATTGTGTGCCGTCAAATTTTGAAATCGTTAAAAGATTTCGCAACCAAAAAGAATGGTTGAGAATCACTGATCTAAACACTTCTGAAGTTATAAAAAATATTCTCTTAGTATTCCTTGAGAAAAAAATCTGAAACCAAAAACTGAAAGATTCTCTTCAATAATGTATTTTCATGTGAGCTGAAGTCAATTATCATCATTTGAATTTCGAAAACTTTACTTCTAATATTGTTTTTTTTTTAAATTCCAAAGCTTTATCAATTATTCTGTTATTCCTATTGTTTATGATCAGTAGATTGCTCTTTATCAATTATTACAGAAAAGGCCTCAAATCGAAATAGAAAATGCCTCAAATTATCTGATAATGTCTTTTTCCTATATTTTACCTACCTTCAGTATACAAAGAGCGATTTGTAATCTAAGTACTTATTTTTAATTCAGACTTAATAATATCTTTACTATTGTTTTGTATTTTTCATTAATTTTTATTGTTTAAGCTTGAAATTGGTTAGGAGGCACATTAAATTTTGCCTCTTCAGGTTTAATATCAAAATCTTGAAATTTTTGTTTCATTAATAAAGAAAAAAATATTCGTTCGACATTCTCTATTATATTTACATTCAAAGAGCTAGGAAAATGTCTCTCATGCTATTACGGATTTACTGCTGTCAAACTAAAAAAACATTGTGTGAAAGCCTTACACAGAATAATATTAATAAAAACTATCATGAAAACTGCATGACTATCAGTTACGGTAATCTAATAGTGAATAACAATAATCATTAATAAAATTATTCAACTTTCCCAAGTAGAATTGATACGATTAACAAACAAAAATCTGAAGAAAAAAAAACCTTTTTCAGAATGATTGGATGCAAATATTAAAATATATTTAGAGAATTTAGAGTTTGCTAAATATAGCGGATAATTCATCTTTATTTTTTAATTTTGAAAAGTTGTTTCCGAAACCTTTCGCTACATATCTTAGCTACGATTACATATCTTAGCTAAGTGAAATTTAATTTGCTTCACTTAGAATTTTGCAAATTTTGAAAGTTTAAAGCATAGGGTTTTAACCTTTTTTTAGCTCACCTACCAATTTTCAGGTCAAAAGCTTTTTAATGCTGCTCCCGTTTCATAAAAGTTCTTAAACAAAAGTTTATTAAACAATTGAAAATCAAAATTATAAATTATGGAACATTTTTATTAAGGTTCTTTTTCAATGTAGGGCAGTCTATTTTCATGTGAACAGCAAGCAATATGCTGAAAAATAGTAATCATTTAAATTTCTAAAACTTTACATCCAGTGATTGTTTTTAAATTTCTATAACTTCATCATTCAAACCTATTGTTTCGAATCAGCGGATTTCTTTTTTCTTCATAGTTTTTTTCAATTTTTTTCATAGAAAATGCCTCAAATTATTTGAAAATGTCTTTTTCCTACATTTTACCTACTTTCAGTGCACAAAGAGAGATTTGCAATTTACCTATTTATTTTTAAATTAGGATTAATATCTTTAATATTACTTTGTATTTATTACTTTTTATAGTTCATGCTTGTAATTGGCTAGGATACAAACGTTAAATTTTCTCTTATCAGTTTTAATGTCAAAACCTAAAAGTGTTTTGTTTCATTTATAAAAAAAAATCTATTTGTTCAAGATTCTCTTTTATGTTTGCATTTAAGGACCTAAGAAAATGTTTCTCCAGATTTTAACTGCTTTCTCTGCTGTCTAACTGAAAATAAAAATATAAAAATAGTTTAAGCAGAATGATATGAAAACTATACATAACTACCAGTTATTAATAGTGAATAACAACAAACAGTATGCAATTTTCTCACTTTTTCTAACAGTATTGACACAATTAAAAAAATTATATCAAAAAAAAGCCTTTTAACTGAATTATAGGATATGAATATCAAAATACAGTTTTATAACATTAATGATCTTCGATCATATGATTTATTAATGAATAAAGTTCAGTTAATCAACGATTAATGTGCAGTTATAATATAATAATATCTTCTTAGAAATAGGGTGATGAAAAAAGAATTTATTTATGAATTATTACAACCTGATTCCAATTTAAATTCCCTAAAAATTATGCTGCTTCTAATTATGTTGCGAGCATTGCAATAGTAATGAAAATAATGAATTTGAATTGATGTAATGAAAATAAAATACAAGCAAGAATAAAATGCATTTCGATTTATTTTCAGATCAATACAACTTTCAAAGGTGAATCACAAGACAGATTAAAATTTACGACGACCGAATAAATGTAAACAAGTAGGAAAATAAGTAACAAGTATGTACCAATAATGCAAACGAGTATGACTGTACAAAGGAGAAATCTTTCCTCAAAAAGTTATTTTGCCTTTTTTGTTTCTTATTTACCGATTACTTAATAAGACTTCATATGTTGTTATATAGGATGACCTATTTCTTGTAATAAGTTTTCTAATAACAAACAGTATTGTGTTCAGAATTTAGAAATACTTTAAATTTGTTAAATCTTATGGGTGCTTCAGAAAATGTGTTAAATGAACATGATTTTTGTTTACTTAAGTCCAAACCTTTATCATATTTTATGATAAATGATAAAAGATAATTTTTTTAAACAACTTTTTTGAAATAGCTATCATATGGAGTTCATCACACAGGTGAGTTTAAAGTCGTGTGCATCAAAATATTATGATACTTAAAATTAACAGATAAGAATTTAAATTTAAATTAAATATCACAGAGTTCAGCTGCTGGCTTTTATTTTGATTTTTAACTTAGGCGTGGTAAAATAAATGTTCAAAATATTGATCTTTCGTGAATACCAGAACGTGTTTTTTGTACATAATTTTTTAAAATAACCTTTGGGAGCTACAATACAATATACGTTCGAAAGGCCATTCTTCTGGTTCAAATCCGGAATGCCACCTTTCTTAAACTCTATTGTCCTTTTTTTATGCTTTTTGTAAGCGAACGTAGACACTTCGTTTCAAATTCTTCCAGTTTTTCCAGGCCACCTTTGAATTACTGAAAACTGATACATCAATATACTTCTTGCGAAACTCTTCAATGACGTGAGAATATGGCACTTAAGCAAAGTAACACTCCAACAAAATAAACGACTTCCTCTGTTTCTGGGAAAACACTGCGTAGCAGTCTTGAAAGACAAACGCTTCTCGAATAATGAATCCACTGTTTCTGGTAAAACATACTAATATCTGCTGTTTCAGGTAAAACTTCCTGATATCCGCAGTTTCTAGTAAAAACATTTCACCGTCTTGAACAACAAATACTTTTGAAATAATGAATCTGCTGTTTCTGGTAAAACAGCCAAATATCCCCTGTTTCTAGTTTAAAAAAACGATATTCGCTGTTTCTGGTTAACCATCCTAATAATCGCTTTTAGTGGTAAAACATAATGATATCTGCTGTTTCTAGTAAAACAGCATGTCTTCTCTAACGACAACATTTCGCAAATAATTTAATCGGGTTATCACCGATACCGATTAAAATAGATTTGAAACTATCTGAATCTGTTTCTAGTAAAACAGCATGTCGTCTCTAACAACAAACATTTCTTAAATAATTTAATCGGGTTACCACTGATACTGATTGAAATAGATTTGAAACAATCTGAATAATCATCTACCAAAAGGAAATCAAAAATCAATAAGTTTTTGCTAAATTAAAGGCTGTTAGACTTCATAGCGAATCACTTTAAACTCACCCTGTAACAGCCGTTCAAATAACAGTAATTTTAAAAAGTAGAATGAATCATGCAGTGCGCAATAAAAAAAAACGGACTACCCTGAATAACTTACGATTTAATGACCTTACCGTTTCGCGATGGTGACTTTAAATATGCTAATTATAATTAGTACAGGTGATATTTTCACTCTTTTTTTTTATTACATAAGGTAAAAAGTTTTGAAATTTGTGTACGTAAATGTATACATCTTACAATATTTATCTTTATATACATCATAAAAATGTATATCAAATTGAATCTCTAACATTATATTTCAATGCATTTAATTTATGTATTTATTTATTTCTCGTTTATAAACCTTTTTCGGTTTTATATATTTATATATATTAATTTATTTACTAAACATGTAGTTTTACTGAACGTTATATATTTCCTGTACCTGTGAATGTTATGCATTATTCTTAAATGTAAAAACATGTTTAACTGCTTATCTAACCAAAAAATACTTATTTTGACACTACTTACACTAGTCATTTCTTACTTTTAAATGGTGCCTGTGATATTCTACTACGAATTTAATTGAATTAATCAAATTCCTTTTTAATCACTTTTTATGATATATATGCATATTTAATTAGAGAAAAGATGACGAGCTTCGAACAATTTTAGAGACTAAGATTGCAATATTTTCATATCACATTCAAATATCTTTAATATTGCAATTCAAATCGAACATGGATCTGAAATTAAATTCATTAGAAGTAGGTTTATTATTGAAGTTTACACTTGTTACACTAATTGCTTGAGTTCATTAATGTGTTTTAACGTTATAAAATTTAAGGCATTTCCTTACAAAACAATAAAATAATGAATCCCTTTCAGTAATAAATTTAATTTTAAAACGGGGATAGATTCTTACCAAAAAGGTTACTAAAGTACTACTTTAGATAGATTCTTACATTACTAAAATAAAAATGATACCAAATAAAACTGTAAGATAACAACTTAAGCAGATAACAGAGTAAGCAGATAAGGCAGTAAGCAACTAACTAAAGCAGTAACTAAAGCAGATAAAGCAGTAAGCAGATAACAACTAAAAGTAAAAGTAAGTGTAAAGTAACTTTAACTCATTAAAAATTTCGTTGCAATATTTTAATTAATCTTTTATTAAAAAATGTTTTTAATAAAAAAAAAACTGTTTTTAATGTTTGATTTGTATTTGAAACGTCATGTACAAGGTGTTCCGTAATCACTGCCCCTTATAAATATTTTTAGACTCTTTGCAAAAATCTGAAGTTAGAAAGCTTTACACATTAGGAAACGTAAGTAACAATAAAACGTTAACGAGAAAGTCGGAATTTCAAAAAAATCAAAACTTATTTGATTACCTGAGGAAATTGGATATGAGAAAATATTAATTACATAGTTCCTCATGTATCAAACAGCCTTCCAACTGTTCTTAACCATTTTAAACCCACCTTTCGACATAGATATTCGATACATTTATAACGATTTTAGTTTTTTGCTTGCTTTATTGGACCCTTAATGTGTAGGTCTTTATTTTGACTTCCACAAAGATTCTAAAAATATATTTCAAGAACTGTGGTTATAGAAATGCCAGGTATTTGCACACAAATATTACTAAGAAAATATTTTCCGACTTTGATTGTTTAAATTTAAGTACTAAGATATAAACTTAATTTTAAAAAAAAACATGCATCGTAAAATAGAGACCTTAGATCTTAGAGTAATTTTTGAGAAAAACTTTTTTTTAACAAAAACAAAATGAATTTCCTGTGTTAATACCATTTGATAACACACACTTTGGCTTATATTTTTTTAATTTATAAAGCATTTAATTCGCTTTTTTAAAAAATATTTTTGATATAAATAAATACCGGCTCAAACCTCTTTTTTTCAAAAAGGCTTGACCACAGTAAAAAGGTATAAACCATTTTTGAAAAAAATAGAATGCTTTTCAACAAAGTAACAATAAAAGTAACGATAATTCTTGATTAAAAACTTAATTTGCTGCAAAAACATATAAATAGGAAATAACAGTCGAAATGTTTCATGCGCTCAAAAACAGGTGCCCATTTTCAAGACTTGTCAGACGTGAATGAGAAAGAAACAAAAGTGTTTTGAAATATAAAATGTAAGGTTGCCCACGAAAAGGAAAAAATAAAAAAAGAGAAACAAAACTAGAAAAATCACAGTAGCCGAGAGAGAAAAAAGATGACAAGCAGAACAAGAAAAACCTCAGTACCGGGAGAAGCAAATCAGGGTAAAATACATTGCCACGAGCTATGAAGAGATATTGAGAAACCTTTAACGAGGGAATGCTTTATTCATATGAATGCTGATTCCCTTGTTAATGGCTTTACTTTTTCGCTACCTTTTCATAGCTGCCACTGTGGTTTTTCTTGTTCTGTCTTTCATCTTTTTTTCTCACTTGGCTACTGGGGTTTTTCTAGTCTTGCTTCTCACCTTTATTTTTCCATTTTTGTTGGTAACTTCACGTTTTATATTTTAAATCACTTTTGCTTCTTCTCATTCACATCTGGCAAGTCTTGAAAAAGGGCACCTGTTTTTGAGCGCTTGAAACATGTCGATTGCTATTTCCTATTTATATTTTTTTGAAGTGAATGAAATTTTTAATCAAGTAACATCTCACAGCTTCAATTTTTTGTGATTATTTATTTAACAGTAACGTTAGTTATAATCATAAAACGTATAACAAGCAAATCGTCCCTTTCAGCTTACTGCAGGTAATCGAATGTCTGTTCGAAAATACATATGCTAGATATTCGTAGTTACTACCCTCATAAAAGAAAAAAAACGTGTTCAATTAGAGTCTCAAATTAGTATTTAGATATGAGGAAATATTATTTTCGGAATATAATGAATCACAATTGAGGTAAGCGAGATCAAAATCTTTAAAACCTGCTTAATTGTCCGAGGAAACAGTATCATCTCTTCTCGAAATATTGAGAATTATGTATTTATGCTTAGGTGACTGTGATAACTATTTAAAAAATCTCATTTATGTGATTAATTTTTAATGTATCATACTGTTATTTTAATTATTTAATATATTTTCTTTAATAACAGCAGTTATTAATGCTACTCAGTGTTTTAATATGATTTATAAGCTATGTACTTGTTAAACTTAATGTAACAATGGTTTTATTCATAAAATGTATGTTTCATAAAATATATAATTGAAGAATAAAAATTTTAATTCATTATATCGTATTTTTATTTATCGTATTGTTATACATTTAATCGCATTGTTGCTATATAAAATTACATTCTTTAAAATGATACAAAAAATTTTTACACCTAACAACTTGAAAAAATTTCGACTGTTATTAGATGAAAATAATCATTGAGAGTTATTTTCCGTAAGAAATTATCTTTGGATCTTTGGATTCGCATTTTATAATTTTGTGCATAAACTTTTTGATTTGCTCAAAATGTTCCAAATCCTGTCTTGCGCATTGTCACGGCTACAAACTAAATAGGGGCTAAGGTCTTCTCATTTTCCAAAGCCATGGTCATAGCCTTGCCAGCCAAATAATTTTTTTTTCATTCTAATGCAGCACCATCTCTAGGATTATAATTTTAAAAAATAATGATGAAAGCAATTTGAAAATTCATTTAACTTTAGTATAATATTTAATCTTGCGGCAGATGTAGAGCATGTCACATTATGTCAAAGTGTCACATAATTGGGCAAAAATACTAACCATAATTATTAACATGGAAGCGTGGAAATAAGTTTGTTTATAAAGATTCGAATTTTACTCACGCAGCCACAAATATCCACAACACATCTTTGAGATATCTCTTAGATAAAAAATAACTGGATATTTCCAGATCCAGCAAACATCTCTAAGATGTCTGCTTATCCATGAAATACCCAACAGAAATATAAGCATGTGTACAAAGTTTAAAAAGAATCAACCTGAAAAAAAAATGAATAGCCAACAATTTTTTTTAAGTTTTAAGACATTTTTATTACAGATCCATACCAGCAATTTTTATTTATTTTCCTGTTTTGATATTGCCAGCATCTACTCCATATATTAACTTATATGTGCAAACTCGGGCACACTTATTATTACTACTGTTCTCCTCTGTTACCAATGTTCAAGTGTTTGAATAAAAAAAATAAGTTGTCTGAAATAATAAACAACCTACTCTGTAGTCACTGCTTTTTGGTTAATTATATAGAGGTAAAGCAATGGTTGGTAACAGAACGGGAAATATGTAACAGAGTGTTCGTTCACTGGTAATAAGTCAGTCAAAAAACTGTATTTTTTTAAAAAAATTACCTATTTCTATTCGATCAAACCAATTAACGTTATTAAATAAATCCCGTCACTGATACAAGCATTATTCCAGAGCCAAATTTACTAATTCAAGTTGCGAAATTTGAAATTTACGCTGCTAATGATTGTAAAATTAATACCAATGGTTAAAAACTCTTCTTTATCGCTGTCACCGATACACAGTATTCCGTGGTAACAATGAAGGAGACAGTTTTTGATAAAAACAAATAATATGCTTCAGCATTCAAGCCTATTTTATGATTGATGTCATGTGTTCAATAAATGATGTGTTTCTCATATTATTATATTGTGGTATCAATGACAAAACTCCAATAATTCCTATAATGTTCAAATCTACAAATTATAGATTTCTACAATATTTAAAGTGATAGTGTAATAACAATCACGGAAAGTAAAGTTTTTCTCGTTTTGCCTCATTTCTCATTTTGATAATTTGATTTTCAATCATAAAAATCAAATTACCATGCCTTATATATTTGTATAAATTGTTTATGGGTCATGACTGTTAAAATTAGTTTATATCGAATTTATTGAATCAAAAATCAAATGTTTAAGCAGTTACAACTTTTAATATTCAAGAAAAATCACCGCTAAAACAAGAAATATTGGTATTTAATTATTTATTAAGCTTTAACATTAATTAAAATAAAAATTCTTAAATCTATTTATCTGAGACAGTACTTTTAAACTTAAGCTAGTTCCATTTTTATTTTACTTTCTTTTCTATTGGTAACTATAAAATAATTAATTTTAAGATCTGTTCTTACTATCTCCATTACTTCCCATACTAGCCTCTAGTCATGATCCTAGATGGGACAAAAATATTTCTTCTTAAAGAGAAACTAGTTTATATAAACTGCTGTTTGTAGAAAATGCAACACCATGAAGGAATCATCAGAATCAAATGAAATATTATTTTAATAATGGATATAGGATATTATGCAAATTAATAAAGTTTCAGAGCCATCGCGCGTGCGTGGCGCGNATACTAATTTATATTAGAAATAAATTAAAATACAATGAGAATATGCCATCTGAATTCACTTTCATTCGAAACATTTTAACTAATGCACGTAACTATGTCAGCTAACAGAGGTAAACCCACCTGTTAAAACATGAAGCTTCGTGCGTAGTTGAAGAGGAAAGGGTTCAAATAACAAACCAACAGAACCCATTGTGGAGCCCTCTGAAGTAGGAAGCTTATTTCTTGATATCCCTATACTTTGGGGTAAACATAAATTTGTTTCTTTTTAACATTCATTTCTTATATAATAATATGATATAAACTATTATTAAAAACATTTTAATATTTAATGTTATTTGTTATTGGCATAGATGATAGATGTTGATTTATTAAATCAAGCGTTACAAACTTATTTCAAATAGTTACGAATTGCGATACATGTATTAGCATAAATGCGAACTTCTCCTGTTCATAAAATATTTTTTTCTCCGTTTTCTTCAGTTTTAAAATAAACAAAATGGTAGCTAATATCATTCATTTCCCTTTGATTTTAGATTTAATAAATTAAATTTATATTGATTTTGGCCACTGTTATATATAAACAGCTTAAGGAAATGTACAAGACTTAATAGTGCAGCGATATTTTTAAGTGTTTTCAGAGTTGAACAAACTAGGCTTATTATAATTCGCTATCGCAACGCTCGAATACGTCATCTGGGGTGAAGACTTGTTCCATGTCCGAACTCCCCCCTTTCCCTCTCCCCCTGTTCTTAGTTGTATAGGAATGAACTACGTTATTTCCCCTTCTCTTAATATTTTTCTTATTTAATAGTCACAAATATTTTTTAAATTTTCCACGACACTTTCTTTTTGAATTATAGTTTCCTAACGTAAAAGTTTTTAATTTATTTGAAAAATCAAGAGAGAAACTGACATACTTCCTTCTCCTATGACTCTCTACACGCTAATGGTGAAAGTATGCGAAGTGTTGCCATATGTAGAAAGTTCTGCTCTACCCCCCCCCCCCCNNNNCTATTTTGATCTCCAATTGTCATCTTACAACAACTCCCTAATTTGAAGACTAAACTTGTCATCTAAGAATTAGTTTTAGCAAAAAACGTTAAATTATTCACACAAAAAAATTTAAATTATTTTTTATTATTATTAATGATTGTTATAAATTGTTGCTTATTTTTACAATAACCAGCATTTTGCGACGGTGCCTCTCAAAATATATGTAACTAATTGAAATGAAAATAAATATATGTATGTCTGCGTAAATATATGTATGTATGTTTTTCTTTTCTCATACAAGATAATCTCATACAGTTTTATTTTGAGAATTTGTAATGTTTAAAAACTTGAATTTCAGAAAAGATTAGGCTATTCAGATAATGCATAAGCTTAATGTGTTTTGGTTTTTTAAACAAAAAAAAAATGCTTTTTTTTATGTAATCATTAAATAGTCAGTGTCATATGATATTTCTGTAATTTATAAAAGGCTGTGAGCCAAAAAAACAAATTTAAGAAAATTAATATCGCAGCATAAATAAAGTGTATGTTGCCATGCTTTGAGTATTATCTCTTATTTGACTATATTTGTGTAACGTAGTGTCGTTTCTTACTTTTTGGGTAGCATCATAGAAAGCTTGCCGAGTCTTCCGAATTAATTTCTTGTTTGTTTCGTTGAAAGTTATATTGGAACAACGCGTTACATTGAAAATACTACAAGTATAATGATATTGGATAGTTCGCTTTTTCAAGATTAGACTTAAAAATCAGTCGGAAATAGTAACCAGGAAGACTTATGACGAATTTTAACCCCCAGCGCTATTTGTACTTAGCATTACGTCAGGAGTGTCAAACTCGCGGCTCGCGGGCCACATGCGGCCCGAGATGAACATTTTTGCGGCCCAGTCAATATATCCGACGCAAAGTAAAAATAAAATAGAAATGTGAATTAGAAAGAAAACTAGCATATAAAACTATAATATACTTTATTTATAAACTATACGGATAATGTTAAATTGTACGCGAGAAAATGTAAAATTGTAATTGGCTTGCGGCACCTGCCATTCCAGATATACTGCATCGTATCAGAAATACGCAGAAAAAATTTCAAATCTTAGAACAGAATTTGAAACATGATTTTAATTCTTTGGAAGACAAATTTTGTTTGTTTTAGTCGATTTTCTCAATAAATATAGACTCAGTGTCCAGTAATATGCAAATGGAAGTGATTGAGATTTAATGCGACTCAAATTTGAAGGCAAAATTCATTGAAGTGGGTGTGCCTAAATTTCACGAATATTTACCAGCAAGGTTTGAAAATACTCNAATTATTACATAAAATTTATTATTTAATTGAGTTATAAAATTTCGAGCTATTTCAGAAAAGTACACACCTATTTAAAATTTGGTTGTATATATATATATATATATATATATATATGGTTTTTATTAAAAAAGTATATGACAGGAAAAAAAAACCTTCTAAAACCCAATTTCCAGTTATATATACAAAAAATTTTTTAATTTTACATACCCTATACTAATTTATGCTACAAATAGCGAGATAAAATTCAATGAGAATATGCCATCTGAATTCATTTTCATTCGTAACATTTTAACTAATGCACGTAACTATGACCTAGTTACATGCTAAGAGAGGTAAAACCGCCTGTTAAAACATAAAGCTTCCTGGTTAGTTAAAGAGAAAAAGAGCTCAAATAACAAACCAACAGAATCCATTCTGGCGCCCTCTGAAGTAGGAAGCTTGTTTCTTGTTATCACTATACTTTGGGGTAAACATAAATTTGTTTACATTCATTTCTTACATAAATAATATGACATAAAGTATTATTGAAAACATTTTAATATTTAATGTTATTTGTTATTGACATAGATGTTAATTTATTAAATTAAGTGTTACAAACTTATTTCATACAGTTGAGAATTGCGATACAAGTATTAGCATAAATGCGAATTTCTCCTGTTCATAAAATGTTTTTTCTCCTTTTTCTTCCGTATTAAAATAAATAAAACGGTAGCTAATAGCACTCATTTCCCTTTGATTTTAGATTAAATAAATTTGATTTACATTGATTTTGGCCACAGTTATATATAAACAGCTTAAAGAAATTGACAAGACTTAAAAGTGCAGTGATATTTTTAAGTGTTTTCAAAGTTAAACAAATTAGGCTTACTATTATTCGGGATCGCATCGCTGGAATACGTCATCTGGGATAAGACCGGTTCCATGTCTTGACGCCTCCCTTTCCCTCTCCCCATGTTCTTAGTTGTATAGGAATGAAATACGTTATATTTCCCCCTCTCTTAACATTTTTCTTATTTAATAGTTACAATTATTTTTTTAAAATTTTCACGACTCTTCCTTTTCAAATTATAGTTCCCTAACGTAAAAGTTCTTAATCTATTTGAAAATCAAGAGAGAAACCGGATTATATATGTATTTATATTAATTATAAATTAATTATTATAATTAATTATATTTATATGTTATAATATAAATACAATTAATTATAAATATATCACAAATAAAGCTAATAACCAGATTTTAAATAAAACTAATAAAAGGAATTGTTAAGCTGTAAATTATTTACTTCTCATTTAACGTGTATATTTTTTTCAAGATGATGAGGTAGCAGTTTTCACCAAGGAAATATAAAGCTGAATATTAAATTAACGAAAAAAATTTTAATCTTAGAATTGACTGCGTCCTTTCATTTATAAAATATGAGAAGGTAAAGCCCCCTGTGCCCCTCTTGGCTCGGTAGTCCTTGTCTTGGTGCCATTTAAGCTTACTTAAATTTGAGAATATAAATTTCTTTTGAAACTGGCCATTATACATATATACTGGCGTAATATATGTTACTCCTGTAATATATATTACGGAAGTAACGTATCGTGTTATTTCCGTAGCATCCAGAATAAATTTTTTTATTCAAAAACAAAAAAAGAAAGAAAGAAAAAACTGCAAGCCTTTGAAAGTTACTGAGAATCTGAATAAGTGTAAATGGTTCCACAAGTTACTTTAACAAAAATTAATAGAATTGTTTGATATTTTTTAGCACAGTTATATTCATTTCATGTGTTCAAACATGGCATTTGTAAATTTTGGAATTGCCCTTTTACCTTTATGCAATATATTTTCATAAATCATGAAACTAAATACTTTACTTATTTTTTTATGCATATTCACTTAATATTATGCTACTTTCTGTTTCTTTTTTCGCACTTAAAATTTTTAACGTGAATGGAAGACAAATGCTGATAAACCTTACGTATTTAAGCATTAATGAAAAATAAACGCCAAAACATTTTAAATAAAATGGGATTTTTATTAAATGGCAATAGTATGTACTTTTTAAAAATGAAATACTGAAATATATTTATTAATAAAAAACATATTTCTTTTAAGAGGGAAAAACAGATTTAAAGGTACAAAACAAGAGTTAAAAGGTAACCTCAGAATCTATTAATCATATACATCTTTTACAATACCTTAATCTTATCTTTCAACATCTAACTAAAAATAAGACACATTTCAAATATATTTATTTTTCTCTTTTCAATAGCAACATTATATCAATTAACATATGCATGAGTTACCAGGATTACTGGCAGTATAAGATAAAGAAGAAATCTCGAAATATCATTCTTTATCTAATCGTAAAAGAAATAGCTTGTACAATATATTCGTTGCCATTTTTAAAGAGAAAAATAACTTGTTCCTTTTAGATAATATAAAGTTAAGATAATAAATTGAATAGATTATGAATGGTAAAACTAGTTTGAGTCAGCAACTGATAATTCATAGAATCAGTTAGCAAATCAATTCACTTACAGCAAATACAGAGTGAGAAGTGAATCTTTTCCTGTATATTTTAGGTAGTTTATTAGGAAGAAAGTATGGAAATCTCTAAAAGTGAAGATAAAATTATTGGTAAGAGAAAAAGATCTCTCGATTTAGAAAAGGACGAATTAGAATTGAAAAAACCTAAAGACGATATAGACAATTCAGTGAAAGAAAAAGCTAGTTCAAAAACAGAGGCAAAAGATAAAGAAAATTCAGAACCAGGTAAAGAAGATAGTTCAAAATTAGAACATGGCAAAGAAGGAAGTTCAGAAGCAGCAAGAGAAAATAGTACAGAACAAAGTAAAGCAGGTGAATTTTTTATTGAAAAGTTATTAAGTGATGCTTTGAATATTGTTCGGAAAGAAATTGAGGTGGAAAATACAGCTGTAGAAAAAGCCTACAATGAAATAAAAACAGCTTTCAAGTCAAGTCAGTTTACAAAATTGAATTTTAATAACTCTGATTATTTACTCACCTATTTTTCTATCTATGCTGCATTTAATACAAAATTAACATATAATAGATTTCTTGATGCCTTTAAAAATTGTAAACAGCTTCAAGAAACAGTTAAAAAACAAAATTTAAATATTATTAGCTTAGGTGGAGGACCAGGTACAGACATAATAGGATTTTGCAGCGCCTTACAAGAGTTTCTTACTCAAGAAGTTAAAAATTATTGTAGCACAATCAATATTTCTGTAGCTGATATATTTAAACGTTGGGCTTCGTTTTATAATGTTATTGAGTTTCTTATTAGAGAAGGCTGTTATGGGAACGTCTCGTCTCTTTTTAAAAGCAAAATTGTTAGCTCATCATTTATGACAGTTGATTTAGTAAGCGAAGAACAGCCATGTAAATATACTTATGACTTAGGAACAGCTGATATAGTGCTTCTAGTGCGAGTGCTGGATATACTTAACTTTCAAGAAACAAAACCAGAAAACTTAATTAAGGTAAGTAATATTCTTTTGAACTTATTCCTTTTGTTGAATTAAATTAAATGCAATTTTAAAAGTCAGTTTTATTATTTACATACTTTATTCAGAAAAACTTCAAGTTGTTGATTTTTAATTCACCACCAAAGTGCTTAATGTTTGCTGTTGTATTATAAAAATGTTTTTTACATGATCAGATTTAGTTATTTTAGAATATTAACTTAATATTACTAACCTTTATTAATCGAATAGCTCTTATATGTTCAAATATTTAATTTTCCAAATTACTTAATCTCTTACCTGAACTACAACTCGATGCATAAAGTTATATTGGTACATAATTACAATATTTTGACATTACATAAAATTAAAATTTTACGACAGAAAAAATTACGAACTATTGAATCTTTTGCTTGTGTAAAATTTTTACTTTATGTACCAATATTTTTATGTGATCAAGACACAAAAATTTTTAAATTATTTTAGAATTGCTTCATAATTTTAAATAAATAATTCGATTAATTTTTTTTTCTTCAAATGGTGTAAAAGTTTGATTTTATCAAAATTAAAACTCAAGAAAAGATTTAAGATTTAGTTTTACTTTTCTTCTTATATGATGCTTTATTTCACGCATTTTTTATTTTAAAACAATATTCTTTAAAACCAAAACAAATAACTGCATGCTAATCATTTTAATTTTAATTGTTTTTTAACCTGTTTTCATTTTTTTGCTTTTTTTTGCATGTAGGAAATTGTATTAAAATAGCTAAATTTGATTTTATAAATTAATTTTAAATTTAATATTTTTTTAAAAAAACTATAGCAATAAACTTCTGAAGAAAAATTAAAGTATGTATATATTTATTCCAAATAAATAAAATATGTTAATATTAAAGCAGAATATTTTCATATGTATGAAAAAAATTGAAACATATAAGATATGTGTACAGTATTGGTACACTGGATAATTAAAAAACACAAAAAGTTGAAAAGTATGCATTTAAAAAAAATTTCAAAAACGGGTCTCGAACTCTAACATATTAATGATATTTCAAACTGCTTGAATAGTTTGCTAAACAACTAAATTGCAGCTATATTTATATGATTAATATAGTTCCTTAAAAATATTCATTTCAAATTTATATTGCGACATTACACAGGATATATATATATGAAACTATAATATAATAGTTGCTACAATTTTTATTTCATAGTGAATTGCAATTTGTTAAGCATATCCAAATCTCAAATCTCTTCAAGCAAGATTAGCATTTTATTCCATAAGTATTTTATTTCAGCGAAAGGAATGAGACAGCGAAATAGATTGCAATTTAGGCTTATTAAAAATGGAGTTGTATCAACAAAATTTGGTCACTTTGTGCGAAATGGTCGTTAAAGTTTTAACAATAAATAACGCTAACAAAACCATACTCCATACATAACTCAATATTGTATAATGATATTATGATTTATGATACAGTAAAAGACATGCTTTTTAATGCAAAACCTGTGTTTCTAATAAATTTTGGCTAATTGAAAATGGAACTCCTTTTTATTGTTGCGCAGTATTTTGAGCGTTGTTGAGTCCTTTACTGGTAGTGTAATTTCCCGTTTTGGTGATGAGAACTGGCCGCCAAGGTCATGCAATTATTATTATTTATTTTATTTCAGTTAATCCCAACAAGCCCTTATCAACCTATTTCATGGAGGTAACCTACTTGCTGGATCAACAAAAGTTGGTCACGTTTATGCAAAATGATCATTAAAGTTTTAAAAATAAATAATGCTAACAAAACACTACTCCATACATAACTCAATCTTGTACAATTTATGATACAGTAAAAAGACATACTTTTTAATGCAAAACCTGTGTTTTCTATCAAAATTATTTCTTGTGTAAATTTTTGGACACGTTAGGTTTATGTCATTAAAACACATTAATTCTTATTTATTTGTATCAAACTTAAAAGTGGTTTATAAATTATCTGTAGTGGCAAAGCACAAAATTTGAACGAAGTCGGTCGAATAGTTCTTGTAAAATCAAATTTTAACTATACGACTTTTTTAAAATTTGATAGCTCTGAAGATATTTGACGGATTGAACTCAAATTCTGTATTTAGTCGAAAATTACGTTCTTAAATGATGTAATAACTTGAACACCTTGCAAATTAAAGTGTTTTCGATTAGCATTAAATAAAATAATAAAAAATAATATGTAATTCTTAATCTTTTTTTTTCAATTTTTAAATAAACAAATTTTATGATGGCATGCGAAAAAAACCCAAGTTTCGCATCGCTAAAAAGTTTTTGAGATGTGGGGAAACACACAAAAGTAAAATTTAACATTAAGGGGCTCAAAATTTCGACCGCTCGCTTGACCAAATTATTGAGACCAGATCAAGTCTCCCTGATTTCGGCTACCCCCATATTTTGAGGGTCAGAAATCCAAATCCGTCGAAAAAAATTTTTATTTAGAGACAATACGATTTTGTGTCAGATTCGGGAATTAGTCTGCACTAATTAATTAGCATATTAATGGTTAATCCCTCGAACTATTAGATTGAGTCCTAGCACTTGAAAATCTGGTCATTCAAAAATCCAAAAAATATTCAAGGTTCTTATTTTTGCGTACTGTACATTTGTGACCAAAAACAAATTACATTGATCAGGAAAAAAAATTTGTTTTGTCCAAGCTCCCTCCCCAAGCTTCTGATTTCCCCCACAAAATGATCTCCTAAATCCAAACATGACCCTCTATATTTCCAAATCACCCACCGTTTTCTGGAAACCGCCCCTTTCCCATGTTTATCATTTTTCGATAATTTCAGGGCTATAAAATATATTAAGAGGTAGGACAAATTATTATTTTTGACCTTTAATTTCTTATGAGGGATGAAGAGGTGAGCAGTTCTAGAACGTTAGTAAAGAGAGAGAATTCGGGGGTATTTTCTCTCTAAAATCCCTTTTTTTCCCTTTTCCCTATTCCCTTTTCCCTAAAATTCGTTTTGCCTCTTCTACTTTTTGCTCAAATTGTTTTTGTTTTTTTTTCTTTCAGAAAATTATTTCAGGAATGAGGAGTGGGGCCTTGCTTTTAGTTATTGATTCAGTGATTAAAAATTATAATGACTCTGAAGTGACTCAAGTATACTCATCGAACTTAGAAGAATTTACAAGGCAAGTTAACATGGAAATTTCTTTTCCTTTATATCCCTGGAAATCTTCAAGTGCTCAAAGTTTCATTCTGCAGAAGAAGTAACACGACATCTTCAAATTGCAAAAGGACCTAATAGAAATACACTGTTAGAAATATTGGAGCACGTAGAATCACATTGATCAGCATACAATTTGTTGCAACTAGTAAAATTAACTAGTTGTAAAAAGTTTAAACAACAATTGGCCAGTTTTACTGGTTTATTAGTTACATTTGGAGAACTCTAATAATACAGTTTTTTTTCCTTAAATTTTGGTTAATAAAACCTAATTTGGTTATAACTTTGAAGACGTTATTTTTTCCACATTTTTTACTGTAAAAATAAATAGTTAAGATTAGGATATGATGAAAAGGAAAATGTAGAAATGGTCTTGATATATTTTAATAAGCTTGTATTTGTATAATATTTAAATAAACGTATATATGTTACAAGGACTGTAAAGTTACTGTTTGATTCCACACTTGAGAAGCATTGTAGTTGAATTTTTTATAAAGACTTTTTTATTGAATAATTTTGTAGAATATCCATCGCTTACATTCACGTAGCTTATAATAATCATGCATTCCAAATAATACTGTTATGTTTTCTCAAAAAAGTCAAGTTCCGAATACTGTCAGAGCATTTTTTAAAAGAAAGAAATCTGATGTTAAATCTTGTGCAATTACAAGAAAAAATCATTGATATAATGCAAAGATTTCAATTACAAATGAATGTAATTTAAAAATGTTTGTCTTTAAATCTATTCTTGTTTCAATTTTGCAAAACTTGAAACATTCTAACAATACTTTTTGAAATGGTCCTACCAGCACATATTTCGCTATTTCAAATACAGAGAAGTTGACATTTAGAAGAAAAATTTCATAATGAAGGAAATATATTTAACAAATATTGCTTTGTTCCTTTAAATAAAAAGAGTACAATATTTTAATAATAGCATTGAATAAAATATGATTCGAGTTTTATTTTTGAATTATATAAAAATATATTTAATTCATATTTATTATATTTTTATTCAAAAGATTTTCATTATTTATAGGAAAAAAATTACTTAATCATCGGTTTTTACATATCATATAATTTAATTTTTTTTATTTATAGTAAACGATAATGTTATAAAGATCTGTGATCAATTTTGTCCATTAGTCTTTATTAGTCATATTCTTCACAAAAATCATTAATATTTTTGAAATTTATAAACTTCTGTAAAATAAAGTTTATAAACTTGCGTCAAATAATCAGATTAGACAAAATATAGCACCTAGCTTTTAATCAATTAATGCTACATCATTGTTTTAAAAAAATCATTAAATAAGTCTGGAATTTATAAAACATCGAAATCTATGTTTTTGGATTGATAAATATGCCTCTAAACGTATTTTTTTATACATTTGATTATCTTTTTCGTAAAAATATGAAAGCATTAACCACAAAAATTAGTCATGTTTAGGAAAGTTTATACGTTATATGAGATAAATTAAGTTAACAAGCATTTTCAAGATTGTTTCTGGCATTTTTATGCACTAACCCTTTGACGCAGAATTTTTATTAAATATATTTTAATTTTTTTTCATTGTTTTGTATTAATTTAGGTCAAAATAGGTGAAAAATATTTTATTTAGCATTTCAAAATTTATGGTTATGAAATACAGCATGAAACACTGGTGTCTTTTTTCTGTGCTAAAGATTGAATCTTCCAAACACGGCTAATTTCTAAACAATAACTTTAAAAATTTTATACTTATTTGATCTAAGATCTATTTAGATCAAAGAGAAACAGTTCTTCATGATTAAATTTCTTTTAATTTACAAAATCAATCGTTGATAAATTTTTTAATGTGAAAAGAAAAGAAATTTTTCCCACCACTTGGTTTGGATTTTATATTTTAGTACAAAAATAATTCCGCTTTTCTAAAAGATTTTTACAGTAACTATTAGATTGCTTTTTCGAATTAAAAAGTACCAAAATATATTTTTGCTTGTAATTAAAATGTCAGAAAAAATGTATATAGAAATGACACCGGTGTCCCATCCGAGTCAAAGGGATGTAAAAAAAGTGTGTCAACCAGCTCTAATTTTAAGATTTTTTTTTTATATATATTTTTTATCCTTACCTCTTTTATAATTTTAAAAAGAAAAGTCAATATTTTTTTGAACCATTTTTCGAATAAAGGGGAGGAAGTTAAGGAAAATCACACGCCTGAAGCATCTGAACAAACATATTATATTTTTGATATTTAAAAATCAGACAGGTAAATTTTTTAATTTTCTTCCTTAAAGCTTTGATTGCTTTAAATAAATAAAAAAGGGAAAATAATCAGCCGTTTTAGCTGACTAAGAGCGTTATGTTTGTCTTTTTGCTCGTTTTACAGTAAAAGTGTTCATATGAATCTACTGCTTCAGTCCTTGCCTTAATCAATAATTCTGAGTGAATTTATAACATGCTTTTTATTTGCTTTAAATTACATTTCCTAGATATTGATCTTATCGTTTATAGAAATTGTCATAGTTTGTTTTCGTCATAGATAATAATATACTCTAGTATGCATTATGCTTTTGCATAATGCATACTAGAGTATATTAGAGTAAAAATTAAATACCTATTTCTTGATGAAACACTACAATAAAAAAATTCTAGAAAATGGATTAGTTTGTTGGAATTTTCACAAAAAGGAGAAGTGTTTTGTACATGATACGCATGCACGGAAATTATTTTTTAAAAAAAAATCATAATTTTGTTCTGAATCATATTTGGTGACGTAAGAAATAAGTCTGATTCGAATATTTTGTAAATTTAAACAGTTTCAAGCAATTTCTAAATCTCTTTTGTACGTTTTCAAAAAAAATTCTAAATGATATGCAAATTTTATTTTGCATCATGAAACAAAATTTAATAACATAGGTAATACATTTCAATGATTATTTAGACAGCAAATTGCGATAATGTAATAGAAGAAAACATGTGAAATAAAACATACTTCAAAAGGGGATCAATGATCCTCTATGATGAGGCATCGTTTTCAATAAAGTTTTTTTAATAGTGCAAAATTCCTGACCATTCAGATAATCTTTCCAAAATTTAATTTAGAAAATTGCTCAAAACTATTTAAATTTTCAAGGTATTCAAGCCGGATTTTTTTCATAAGTTATCGAATACGACTCAGAAGAAAAATTTGAAGAAAAAAATTTTAAAGGTTTTCGCGCATGCAAATTTTAAAAGGATTGTTAATTAAAAAATCCTTCGCATTTTTTTAAAAATATTTCTACAATTGTTGTAAGAAAACGTTTGAAAAAAAAAGCTTAAAAATGCCGATATCTTCATAAATATTTAAACTAGGTATATTTAATTTTGTGCATCCATTTCATATGATGTCCAAAGTAATTGATACAAGTTACAAGCAACTTGCTATATTTTTGGGAGTAGGATTTTTAAAAAAGACTCTTTTTTGCTCATAATTTATTGCCGGTTCTACAAAACTCTAAAAACTTGAAACTTTCTAGATACTTATAAGAAATCGCATGACTTAAAGGTTTTTAAAATTATAAAATATTTCTTCGAGTACTTCTAGAGAAATTTGAAAAAATCTCGAAAACCTAAAATGTCGCTTCCATTACTGTAAGGGAGCATAAATGTCAAATACATCTCTAATTAATAAATAGGAAATCTGGTTAGTTTTATCTCTAAGTGAATTATATTTAACTGTATATTTTGTTTAAATTAAGAATAATAATTCACTATATTGAATTATTAAAGAATAATAATTCACTATACTGACTCTTAGAAGTTTGAAGGTTGCTTTTAACAGGTAAAAAAAATTTTTTTGATGAAAAAAATAAATATTTTTATTTCTTTTTTACTTTCGAAGAATTTAATATTTATTACGTTTAATAACTTGTTATTATAGCATTAACAAAACTGTAAAAAATATTTCGCTGTTATATTTAATTGTTCATTAGTTATTATATTTAATAGCGTGTTAATAGATCATGAAGGATCTTTTTATCATATTATGGATTATGCGAATTATATGGAAGTCTAACTATCCATCAGATTGGCAGGCACAGGAGTGAAGTTACTTGGTGCCAGTTTAGAATCTGTCTTAAAAAAAAAAATTTCCAGTAGAAGAGAAATGCAAATAAGTGCGATGCAACAATCAAAAAATTTAACTTATTTTTCCTGATTTTGAAAATATAACCATAAATTATCAAATCCTTCATTAATGCATAGTGCTGATCCATTAATCTTAAAAACTTTAAAAAAAAAATTAAATAAATTGCGTAAAAAAGGTAAAATTTGGCAGCTTTATATGACGTGGGTAGTAAAAAGTTGCGTAGCTCCATATTTATAAGGTTCTACTCTCAATTTTGCTAATACGTTGTTCCATGTGTTTGGTTTACCTAATATTCTGAGAGGAGAGATTTAGGTAAATAGCTGATCTATTTTCAGGCTCTGAAAACGTGCTCAAAGATTAATTGGTAGGAGAGGTACCTTTTCGGAGAAAAATTCCTAGCTGACAGTAGGATCGTACAAAAAATTTTTAAGAGTACCTAAAAAATGTCTCTTTCTTTTTTTCTTTTTTCATTTCGAATGTTTTCCCAATTTCATTAGCAAATGTAAAATATAAATTTTCGAATCAAAATACATTATAATATGCGCACTACTTTCGATTGCTTAGTTACAAAAAAAACCAAGACTTCGTTTTATATTAGTTAAATATGGTTTTATTAAATAATGGTATAACATAACAATTGTATAAATAAAAAATGGTAAAAATGTTTTCTTTTTATTTTCAAAAATTAAAATAAAATATTTATAATAATAAATAGCCACACCTCCTGTAAATTAAGGCCATGAAATTATAAATTTAAACAAACTCAGTCATGCAGATATAGTTTTAATCGATTAATATTTTTCTTAAGTAATAAATGTAAAATTTCCTAAAAAATATCTATATCCAAATAATTTTTTCAAAACAAAAACATTTTCTAAATAAAAAAAAAATCTGCTTATAAATTTAATATATTAATAAATTTAGTAAAAACTAATTTAATTTCTTGATCCAACAAATTTTTTGTATAAGTAAAAGTAAACATTGACGTTTGTAGTTAAATTAGCTCTGAAATTATTTTTAAAAAAAGAAAACATTTTATTTTAAAGCATTAAAATTAATCAATTAATTAATTATAGAGCAATTTTTTTATTTAAAATTCTACAGTCAAGAAAATTTAGTTTTAGTCAGTTAATATTTTTCCTAAATAATAAATATACAATAAAAAATTTCCTAACTAAATATATATATCCAAATAATTTTTCCTAAATAATAAAATACTTTCCTAACTAATATAAAACTATTTTTCTACTTGTAAATTTTATGTATTTGATTTGCAAAGTTTATTAAAAGATAATTAAATTTTTGATAAGTACAAATTAAAATTTCCGATTACGTTCGGCTCGAAATTTCTGTGAAAAAAATGTCATTTAAAACCGTCCAAATAAATTGATAAATAAATTGCAGAGCTACTTGTTTACTTATAATTATAAAATATAGAGCGAAAATAAAACCCAATTTGTTCACAAAATATTGGCGGGAAAATAATATGCCAAATCCAAATCACGTGCTTTATGGAAAGAGCAGTAAAAAGTCTCAGATACTAATATAATGTTAGAAAATGCTCTCAAATATGCAACGCCATTATAATATATAAACTTAAATAAAAATATGAAAAAATAAATAGCAATTTTACTAGTTAAAAAGTTAATAAATTCATTTTAAAGCGGCTCATGATAACATACGAATTACAATAAAATGTCTAGAGAGTAAAAGAACAAAAATCATGCTTGAAATGTAAAAGGTTCTTCCTTCTTAATTATTTATCCATCTCCAAAAGCACAGCAGTGTGTGACCATTTTTTTTTTTTTTTTAAGTAGAATTTTATATTTTTAAACGGAACTCAGCAATCCACTTAATTCACCACCACGCCCTTAATCAGTATTTCATAGTTATGTATAATTCAATGTTTTTATTCTCGGTTGGGCATGTAAAAGTAAAAAATACTTTGCGTTATCAGAATTTTTACTTAGGCATGTCTGTCAAGTAATATAATTTTTAGCACCTAAAGTCATTATCACTTTTTTTAAATACATTAAAAAAATTAAACTTCGAAAAATATTAACGATTTTAAGCTTCTTTTTTCAAAAATATTTTGTTATTCAAAGGAAAGTCAAGGCCAGATATTCTAACTTTACCATTCAAGATTCCTGCACTTTTATCAGGGTTTTCTAAATTGTTATCAATAAATTTAATTATGGTGCAATTACTTAGCAATATATATTTCTTAAGCTTTCAATAAAGTAGTACATTTTTTAATATACATTTTTGATTATTAGCACTTATAAGACAGATCACGTGCAAAAGATTTGTTCTTAATTACATAATTTTAAAGTCTAAGAAACGTATTTCATTCTTAATTACATTTTCTAGAGGAATGTTGGATAATTTCCTTTACCAATTTGGTAAAATGGGGAGAGTGCTACCTTACCTAATGTAAATATTTGAAATTCAAAATTCGTGGGGAAATTAAAACTGCATGTAATGTTATATAAGCTTGTGAATTTTCTGTTTATCACTAGCTCATGGCGCCATCTAACAAATAAATTTTTAAACTAGTGATAATTTGCATTTTTTTAAAAATATATTGGAAAGTTTAGCAATTAAAATATTGTTTGCTAAATCTGTTTTGACGGCGGAAGTTTTGTAATTTTCTGTGTGACATAAATTAGTGTAGAAATACTTAACGTCCTGATGTAAGAAAAACAAAATTAGAAAAAAAAATTTAAGAAGTTACTACAGAAAGTAGAACAGGGCGCCATCTATATTTTATAAAAATATCTTATTTGAAAAAATAAATCTTTCTGTAATCGTTATGTATTAAAAATAGAATAGAGTATTTTAAGAGTTGTACTAAATATATCGTTATTTAGATTCTTACATATATTCGTTATTTTCTAAAAAATAAACCGACACAATCATTTGTGTACAGCTCCAAATACAGGATAACCGAGACTTTTTTTTTTTAAAGAAAAATGGTGATTAATTTTTTTAAAGACATTTGAAAAAGTTAGCTCGTATTTTAGTTTTTAATTTAAAAAAAAATCCTCATCTTTTAATTATTCTTGCTGCAATATAATCAAATTGATAACATTTTTGCTTTTAATAGGTATGAACAATTTAAAGTATAAACGTTTTCTTAAATTTATCTTGCTCTAAATAATTAAAATTTTGCCCACAGAGTTAAAGAATCAATATTCAATATCCACCCCTCTTAAACGGAGTTCTAGCAGGTTACGTAAAAAACTTCATAAATTTTCGTCAATATTTTAACCAAGACTTAAAGCATCATAGTAAAAGAGACGTTTAAAACATCGCATAGTAGATAAATTTCAGACTTAAATCTATATTTTTGATTTAGTCATATTTAGTGATGGTGGGTTTTTCAGCTCAATTATTATTTCTTTTTAAAAATCACTTCTTTCTATTTCTGTAAAATACCACACTTTCCTGTATTTATAAGAAATTATTTTGAAAAATCCACTGTGCAAGGGAAATTTTATGTAGGCAATTCCCAATGCATGTACACTGGTTCCCCATTGATTGCTAAATGGAGATCACAGCAACTAATATAGAGAATAAGGACTTTTTACTTTTCTGGAGAGGAGAGAGGGGGGGGGGAGGATTTTGCTAAGAAGCAGGCTTATAAATCGCAACTCGCGGCGCTCGCAACTTCGGAATATCGGAAGTATTAATTTCTGCCATCTAAGCTATTGATAAACATTGCGCGTAGCGTAATCAGTGTTGACTATTAAAATATAATTAAATTTTAATTATGATTTTTTTTTATTTCAGAAAACCAATATACGATTTTGCATATTGCTTAAAAATGTTCGTTATATTGCTTGTAAGATATTGCTCAGTGAACGTTTAAAATTCTGAGATCACTCAAATTACGCAACCAAAGAAGAATATTTGGTTATTCAAATATAGTTATTTGTCTTAAAGACATCTTTTTTCATTGTAACTAAAGTTTAAATGCTTATTTTAACTATAAATTACAAAATCTAAAGAATAGTACTGTGAGCATTTAACGAAACAAATACGAGACTAAAACCTTTTAAATTTTAATAGCATTCTATTGTCCTTTTATAATCATTCAGGAATGGCAAGTTTCTTCCGCAAAGGAAGACACCACCAAGAAAGAAAAAGATTTTTGTCAACCTTGGTAGGAAGAAATGGAAGCAACCCATTTTAATAAGGAATATTAAGTAATAAATTAAAGTTTTGAACGATTTGTAATTGCTATCTTACTAAAATATCAGTATTTACAAGTCTTTAAATAAATTAATTTTCAAAAAGTGAAACGAAAAAAGAAAAAACTGGAACAAAAATAAATTTATATATATATATATATATACATAATTTGCTGGGGGAAATTCCAAATTCAGTCCCTGGTTTCTATTATCTGGAATAATTAAGAGAAGCAAAAGCGGATCAAAGTTCCCCTAGCTGCACCCCTAGTTGGACCAATATTCATTAATCTTTACTCAATAAGGCAATAAGGGACCAATATTTTTCCGATATTGGCCCTATATAGAATTGTTAGATTAACCTAATATTTTATATCCATTATTCTGCCAACATTGGCCCCATATAGAATTGTCCATTTCTCCGATATAGAATTGTAATGGATGCTTGACCACGTAAAGCTACTAATGTTCGTAAGTTACTAATGGGTTTACGACTACTAATGTTCAACTCCGTAGCCTTGTAAGTTTGAACCCAATCCAGAAGACAAGGTAACTCCTGGATCAAGTATTGGGAGAAATTTGCCTTCGTGGCTGACTTTTTGATGGAACTTACCCGCATTTGCGTTACATGAAGAGGAAAACCACTAGAACCTCCCACGGTTAGCCTGACGGCAACGAGACTCTAACCCATGATCCGTCTACCACTGAGAATATTTCACGTCAGCACTGTGGTCAGTGCAAGCCGGATGCGGAATTAGTATCGATTAGCCTTCGCCGGGATCGAACCCCGGTTCACCTCATTGGGAGGCGAACGCTCTTTCCCCATAGCCATCGCGGCTCTCAGCACGGACATTGGAGTAATCTTAATGATTTTAGGATCTGAAATGCAGAAGTTTTAGATTAAAACGTTTTAGTTTCAAAGAATTATTGCCCAATAAAATTTACATTTGAAAAGGAAAATAATATCAGCTAAAATGTTTTAGTAAGTTTTTCTTACTTAGAATCCATAAAATTCCGATTTTCTTGGCGGAGATTCGTAGTAAGACTTATTATCGAGAGTAATTATTCCGCAAAATTTTAAAATTAGTTATAGCTTTAAAGAAATGCTACCCAATGACTATTTTATGTTTTTCTCCTTCGAAATGTGTCGCAATTTCTATAAAACTTATTTAGTAAATTAATATCATTTCTTATAGAATCATTAAATTTAAGAGTATTGAGGAATACATTTAGAATGTTATTTAAATTACAGAACCAGTCATACAGGCAATTTCTACTGGTATAAAATGTTTTGACCTATCAAACAAACTGATTTTACCTATACGGCCACTAGATGGCGTAGATATAGAGTAACAATTAGTGAATAAACCTGTGATGCCAAAGTTCACTGTGACGTTCCAGACTAACATAGGGCAGCTTGTTTGAAGAAAAATTTCCCCTAAGCATCGCAAGTTTTCCCTCGAGTGTAAACTATGAAAGAATATTCAGAACCGCGACGCTTTGATCATGTAATTTTTAAAAAAAATAATAAAAATATGTTTCTTTTAAAATAATTTATTTTTCTTTTTTTTGTAAACAGATTTAACTAATGAAGGGCAAACGAAATTTTCGTATTTTACTTCAGCATTTAAACTACCTTAAAATTTTAAAAATAAATTTAAAGCGATAAGTGGTTTTTATAAAAGTAATTTCTGTTTTAAAAAATAATCTGATTGATTGGCCATTTGATCATTTTTAAAAAATTACTTTTGATTCAATAAGTTTAAGTCATTTGTTTTATTTCGTTTAACTTATTGATTCATTTCGCCCAACTCAATTTTAGGAGACCAAAGTTGTTGAAACCAGTGTCTGGCATAACTTCTTTGGGAGCAAGTTTAAAAACAAATTGAATTAATTACTGACCAAATATACTCTAATACTTTATAAGCTGGAAATAATTGTTATTACACTCTACAAAAATTGTTGAGATCATAGATATGCAAACATTAAATTTACATTTTTTATTATATAGGTATAATTCCACAAATTCTGTTATGGATCCGAGACATGGACAATAGCTAAAAGAAATTCCGATCTTTTAAGAATAGGAAAAATGGAAAATTCTGCAGAAGTTTTTCGGCACAATATGTGAGGATATACATTAGAGGATCAGAACAAATAAAGTAATTTACAGTAAATCTATAACGAGGGGCAAGATCTAGAGCAAGACCTCACCTAGAACTAGATGGATTAAAGAAAAGGTAGAAGAGGACGATATTAAAACTCAACAGTTCTTTTTACTAGATTATCACGGGACCTATAAAGTTATAACAGTGGTACTAAATTTTTCAGAACCACTTAGTTATTAAATTTTGGTTGAACATTGAAAAGGAGGATTTTTTGTTGTGTCCCTGTTCTTAAACACGCATTTTGAGCTGTGTACATTTTCTTCATCACGCAGTTTAGAATGTGTCCATTTTCTTAATCACACAGTTTTGAATGTGTCCATTTTTTTAATCAAGCAGTTTTGGGTGAGTTCATTTTCTTAATCACACGTTTTGAGCTGTGTCCATTTTCTAAAACATACATTTCGAGTTGCTTCCATTTCCTTAAACTCGCATTTCGATTTGATAACATCAGCACATCTTTGCATGCATGGCATTAGGAAACTTGACATTACATACAGTTCAATATTTTTGAATTAATTCAGTTACACATACTTACAAACCAAATGTTCCTATAAATGTCCTTAAAAGTTTTTCAGTAAAATCAACTCACAAAGTAAGTCAGTTTTACTATTTTATTAATTCAATTCAATGTTAAAATATACCGTAATAGTATTGTTCATTTCCTAAAAATAATTTCTCGGTCAAAATACATTCGAAAACACTCCAGGACAAATTTGACTAATTTCAGTATTCAGTACTATACAACATAGACAAGAGATCAAGTTACAAAGATTTAACTGTTTTATAATATAGATAAAATTATGTTCTTGAGATAATCGAGGTCAATTTGGACCGGTGGTCAACTTAGGGTTGACAACTTTACAGATTTCACAGTATTGAAGAAGTGCTGCCAAAATCCTTGCCTCTGAGTTTATTCCAGTTTTTTCTAACAAGGTTCACAGTGTGCATATTAAGTGTATTATAATGACCATCCTTAATATATATTTTTAGAAAATTCTTGTCAAATATAAACTATGAAAAGATACAGCTCATTGGTCGTAAATTAATATTTACTCGGAGATTTTTTGCAACGCAATAGAATTCCAACGAATCACTATTGAGAAAAGCGGGGCAGCAAAAAATCAAAACTTGTAAGATTGTTGGCAGAGACAGAGATAAAATGAAAATAAATTATCAGAAACTCCTTCAAATATCCCCAGGCAACCGAACTTGTTTTAATATTGCTTTTTTTCTTTTTTTTTTACTTGATAGAATTTGATATTGACTTTTTCGTTTAAATTGTACTTTGCGCCCCCTTAATACATAAACTCATTTTTATTTATTTTTTTCCTTTGTGACAAAGATCCTAAATTAATAAATATAATTGTTGATCGTCATGAAATATCTTGCAAATGAGCCAAATATAACACTAATATTTCGAGCGGAAGATATCTAGAAATTACATTTTGAACAGGAGATATATTTGGGGAATATATTTTCGATGATTTGTAAAATTTTAATTCTAGAATATTGAGAAACAAAGGCATCTATCAGTTTTTTTTTTAACCTTCTTCCTTTTTGAAGAAAAGATGTACTTATTTGTGTTTCTTTCACGCAAAATGCTGAATGCATATTATATATAGGTCACATTTCAATCATTGTGAGCTATTCAGATTTAATCGGGAACTATTACAACTTGCAGGAGAAATATTTATCAATAACATAAATACTTTTCAATTATTAAGTTTCTGGCAGTTGTATCGAAAAGTTATTTAAATTTCAAATCTCTATTATTACAGTTTTTATCAAATCAGATAAGTTATTTTACCAAATAATTTAACCAAATTTGTTGATAAAAAAACCTTTTCAGTTGATTGCTATTTCACCCAAAAATTTGGAAGTTGAAGACATTAAAATATGTTTGAATAATTTTCGTTTCGATTAATTTTCTTTCATTCCCGTCACCTTCAACGATCAAACATATTTTGTTTTTTTTTAACCCCGCTTTGCTCAATAGTGATTCATCTGATATTAAAAATAAATCGTGTTTTGTTTTCTAATTTAAAGATACATTTGTGTTGATGAGATATTTTTAAGATTTTGGTTCCACAAAGATTCAAAAAATGCATGTTAAGGGACACGGGCAATGGTTAGAGGCCACCTTGTGTTTACACACATAACGAAGAAAACAAATATCCGGTTTACAATGTAAGAAATTCTGGATCGAATTACGGTAAAAGATACTGGTACCCTGAGTGTAACGTAAAGTTCATTTTTACCGTAATTTTTACAGTAATGTTCATTAAATTACAGTTCAGTGACTTTATAGTAAATATTACTGTATAAAAATTACGTTACAACATATTTTTTTCTCATTAAAACCTTACTGTAAAATGGAATTTACTGTCAAAAGTACTGACACCTTAAGTGCTGTTACTTCTTAACATAATTTGATTCGGAACTCAAAATGCATAAAAAATTACAAGTTGCAAGTCAAATGTATTTTCTACACCTCGTTAAGCCAAAGAGACGCATTATTTGTAAAGTATAACAAATATTTGTGAACAAAGTAAAAAAAAAAAAAAGAAACTTGGATAAATTTAGAAAAACTTGGTAATTGTATGCAATTATAAATGTCCTTTATTTCAAAACAGTTGTGTAACTTAAAGAAAGAGATAATTTTTTATTGTAATTTATTAGTTTATAACAATTTTTTAAAAGAAGGTATCAATTTATTTAAACCGACTGAAATTATCTTGTAAAACAATTATGAATAATCCATTAATTATTTTTCTTTTTTTTCTATTTCAATATTTTTTTTTTCTATTTCAATATTTGTTTTTTTTTTTTCTATTTCAATATTTGTCTTTTTTTTCTATTTCAATATTTGTTTTTTTTTTCTATTTCAATATTTTTTTTTCTATTTCAATATATGAATGTTTTAGATCAAAATTGAAGAGGGGAAAGCACGTAATAATGTAAGAATTGATTCATATAAGCCTATAAGCTTGGTAGGAGGAAATAAACAGAAAACAAAGTTATTTGGATTGAGATCAATGTCTTTTTCCTAATCCAGGGGCTTGGTTCTTTTAGACAGTCTTGATAAATAATAGGAAATAGTTGAAGATAGTATGAGATGCGGGTTTAATAACAAATCAGCCCATCATGTGTTCTTATCAAAAGAGAAAGAAGGTTACATAGAACTATTATTTTTTGAAGATAAGAGTCTGGTTAGCGTCATGATAAGCAGAAGAAATAAACATATATTTTAAATCATAATTACACAAATAGGTTGGTACATGCTAGTACGTATGTTAATAAAAAAATCTTGTTTATATTGATAGCTTAAGATCTAAGAAACACTCTATTAATGTATCAGTTTGTCTTATGCAATAGAACCTCGATTATCCGAATCTCTTTAATCATAAAACCTCTGTTAACCGGATGCGTTTCTGAACAGTTTTACTTTAACCCGCTCGCTTAGTTTTTTTTTTATTATTATTTTTTTTTGCTGAACAACTACATACGATAGAATTGATCATTTTATATAAAGCACAAATGATTTATGTGTAGGTAAAATTGGTTCTACATGATGGTAGCTAAAGATCTGAAGAAAAAAACGTAAATAAATGAATTTATCGATATTTGTCTTATGCAGTAGAACCTCAATTATCCGAACCTCTTTAATCCGAATACCTCCGTTAACCGAAAACTATTCTAAAATGTTTTATTTTTACCCGTATACTTATTTTTTCCTTTCACTACTGTGCTACATAGCATTGATCATTTTATGTAAATTGATGAAATTATTTTTCTTGATTTTGCTTAAGAAATCTAAAAAATATCATTTTCGTTGCTCCGTCAGCCTTTTAGTTATTATTAATGTAGTTTAAATTTACCACAACATCTAAAAAGAAACATGTTACTTCCCCTGGAAAGAGAAAAATAAATAATGAATAAATTATTCAAGAAAAATAATATTAACTCAGTAAAAGGAAAGAAAAGTAAACCAATCATTGATAATAACGCAACTTGTTTTTAATGTAATCTGTGGAGAAAAAGTGCTGGTTGAAATAGTACATTAAAGGTAAAAAATACATTAAAAACGATTATCTGGTTCCAGGAAGCCATTTTGGCATTTCACAACATTTCACAAAAAGAGTAAAAAAAATTCGTACAAAAGAAGTTTAATTAATTAATTTATTGCACCCTTTAAAAAAAATTACAAGAAACATCAAAACATTTTTTAATACTTTTAATTAATTGTAGGTGGTTGCCCAGGGGCGTGTGGAACCGGATTGGAATCGGAGGGTATTAAATTGAATATTGGAGCGCGTTGGACCAAAATATTCTTCAACCTAAGCGGAAAATTAGTTCACGTAAAGGTTGAAGCAATTCATGATAGTGATATTATAGTGTACAAATTTTGATCTTATAGGAGGAGGCTCTATGCCAGATATTTTTGCACAAAGGTGTTTCAATTTGTTCCAACAGAGCTTCAAATCACTCAAAAATAAACATTTTTCAAAAATTGTACTCGATTACCCATTGTAAATGAAGCATTTTCTGTAAATAAAATTGTTCTCAAAATATTACATTTTTTTGGCAAATATAAGGAAACCGATAATTTTGTTGAATTGTGTAAATTTAAAAATTTATTGTGCCTAAAAAATTTAGAATTAAAGTTTTAACTAGATTAATACATTGCTAGATAACATACATGAACGCTGTATAACATTATGTTCCTTTTAGAAAAATATTTAATCAAAAACAGCTTTTTCTTTTGTCTAAGTCGAGTTTTTTTAAGTGGTCTGAAATAAACCGATAGATATTTTTTGGCCGTGTTAAAATTTAACAACTCTGAAAAAATCTATGACAAAACATTGCGCTTTCTCAAAGAAATCTTTACAGAATATGTATTCAAACAATTTGTTTCAGAAATAATATTAAATGAACAAATTAATGTATAAAGAAAAAAAAATCGGATTTTTCCCTAACTTTTTTCTTAACTGTCAAGAACATAATTTAATTTAGTTACTGGCAGTTTGGTAAAAGTAAGAAATAGCACTAAAATTAAAGGTTTTTGAAAGATAATACAGTTTTAAACATCCAGATAAAACTTCTATTTATTTGTAAAAACCAGTTATTTAATGTTTTTTTTTTAAATAAGATCTGACTTTAGAACAGTTGAAAGAAGTATAATCTTTTGAAGTAAAATAGAGTTCCATTTCATAGAAAATAGACACTTAAACCGCTTCCGGCGTATTACTTCTTCCTTAGGTAAGATTCATACAATCTCTATTTCCTAAGTATGCTTTTGTACCATCCACAAAAGATGAAAAATAAAGGAATTTTCAACTGAAAAGAAAAAGTTTAAGTTTAACTTGGAGTACTTTTCAGTGGTTGCAGATTGTATTTTGACCAAAGTTGTTTTATTCAGTTCATTTTAGAACGCTGAATTATATTGTTTTCAGGATTATAGTAAAAGTTTAAAGGAAGAAAAAAAATAAAACGCCATTAAAAAGTATTTCATTTTTTCAACTTTCTAGTTTCAAGTACGTTTCTTTAATTGTTGAATTGTAAGTAAAGTTAAGGACTTAATTATACGTGATTTGGAAGTATAGTGTAAGCCAAGGTAATAAGCCGTTTACTAATTCTATGAAAAAATAATTAAAAAAGCAGGTTTTCAAAATATAGTTAAAGAAAAAGAAACATGGTAGAAATGCCTGATTTAGTGTGTTCATCTTTTGATGTTCTAAATCGGGTTCAGCATCGAGCTAAACTAAGTATTAATTCTCCACAAATTTCGAAGCTAGTTATAAAGTTTATGAACAGATTGCGCTACTGTTAGACAAGAAAACTGTTAGACAAAACTGTTAGACAAAGTTTTTTTTGCTGCAAAGACCATTCCAATTGTAATATTTACTTGGGAATCTGTGAGTTTTTCCCTATGACTGCGTTAAGTAGCAGTTACGAATGGTTTATGGGTTTTTAATTTAGCTGCACCATTTCTTAACGAACCATGAAGCTTGTGAGGAGAATATCGGATCTAGTTTCCTAAGCAGAAAGCAACAAAAACATGCTTTTCCATCTACTTTAGTTTTTCTTCTTCTCATTTCTTTCATCATTTTCTTTCAAATCATCCGTCATTTTTTGGACAAATCACGTTTTTTGGTAATTTTAGATCTTTGTCAGTTTAAACCTTTTCTATAATCAGGGCTGCAATGGAAACTTTTTCCTTTTAAAACATTACATTTACATTTTAAAACATTACAAAGGATTCTACCAACAGTGAATACAATCAAACAATTAGTTTATAATATATTTATAAAAAGTTTAAAAGAGGAAAGCTTAAAATGTGTTTAGTCTAACTAAAATTTTATTTTTTTAATGGTAAAATGTAGGCGATCTAGCATTTTTAAAATCATTACATTTTTTTTTTAAATATTTTATTTCATAATGTATGGACTGTGTTTAAAAAAATAATACATGCCCATTATCCTTGATTAAATACCACAGTATTGCGTTTCTGAATCCATAGTCTGAATAGAGAAATTTTGAATTAATCGTGTTTGAAATGTATACTGTTTTGAAATGTATCTCGCCTAAAAGTTAAAATATAAAACCATACTTTAATATTATGTGTATTAAATTATACTTCTTTTTTTAAAAGAAGCTTTTTCTTATTTATTTTTATTTTATTTCATTTCTTTATTTATTTTTGAAAAAGATAAACATATATATACAAGAAGGAATTTGACAAAGAAAAACTTGCAAGGGATTTTAATTTAATTGAATGTTTCTTTTTTACTTAATTTTATTTTATTTTATTATTACTTTCTTTATTATTTTTTTTTTATTTTTTTAACAAAAATCACCGAATATTTTAAAGGAATGTTGTGGGAAAAGATTTGTTTTCAAATTATAAGCAGTCTATGTTCAATCTATATAACTTAATAATATTCTGCTTCAATTTCAGACATGCTTTTAAGCATATTTTTGTGAATGCAATAACTGCACCCTACCATTAAGTTCTTTGGTACAAAACACTACGAACACCATGTAGACAATTTTTTAGTCTAAACTTTCAAGGCAATTTTTCTCGCTTGTTAATATTATAAGGAGAGAAAAAACAAGTTTCTGAAAAAGTCACTCTGATTTTCTCCCTTAATGGAGTAACATTTGGAAAAAAGCTGTTTTATTTAGCTGTCATTTTTACTTTTACGTAATTTATGATAAAATACATGACTATGTACAGTGCTAAAAGACAATTTAAAAAAGAAAGACTTTCTTTTCTGCTGATTCAGATTTCTGACCCCCAAAATATAGCTGGTAGCAATAATCTGAGAAATATAGTCCCCATAGTTTGGTCAGGAGAGCACCCCAAAGTTTTGACCCCTTAATGTTAATTTTACATTTTGCGTATTTCACCGTATTTTAGGAACTTTTTAAGCGAAATGAAAAAAAATTTGCACACAATTATTAAATCCGTTTATCTAAATATAATTCCATGCAAAAAACGACTTTCAGAACAAACTTTTTTTTTTTTTCAATAAATGATCGAAAAATTTTTAATTGTATGGTATAAAATATTTTTTCATCATTTCAAAGAATGCAATTTTACTTGGCGAAATGCAAAATTTAAGCAAAATTGGTCTAATAGTTGCTGAGAAATCTACTTTTTTGAAGTTCAATTTCTCAGGAACTGTTGAACCGATTTCGCTCAAATTTTGTATTTTTCCATGTAAAATTACAATCTTTAAAGGAATGTAAGAAATTGTTTACCTTAGATTCAAAATTTTTTCGATCATTAACAAATAAAATAATAAAAAATAATAAATATTTACTTAAAGTTATTTTTTGCATGACATTATCTTTGGATAAACGAATTTTAATATTGTGTGTAAAAAAATTTTCATTCGCTAAAAAGTTTTCGAGACCTAGCGATATACCCAAAAATTGAAATTAACATTACAGGGCCCTGACTTTAGATTGCTAAACTATTGGGACCATATTTCTCAGATTGCGGCTAACCCCTATATCTTGGGGGTCAGAAATCTGAATCCATCAACAACAAAAAAAGTATTCAGTTTGTATATTTAGAGAAAGTACTTTTTTGCGTCAGATTTCGTAATTTAAAATATCGTCTTAACTTATTTGAGATCACCCCTTTGAGTTATTTAAATTGAGTCCTAGAACGCGAAAATCCGATCATTAGATCAAAAGTTATTCAGGGTGATCCGTTTTTCTTGTTTTTTTTTTTGCACACTTCTTATAACAGTATAAAATGCACAAGCTATATATATATATATATATATATATATTAACCACANGTGTGTGTGTGTGTGTGTGTGTGTGTGTGTGTGTGTGTGTGTGTGTGTGTGTGTGTGTGTGTGTGTGTGTGTGTGTGTGTGTGTGTGTGTGTGTGTGTGTGTGTGTGTGTGTGTGTGTGTGTGTGTGTGTGTGTGTGTGTGTGTGTGTGTGTGTGTGTGTGTGTGTGTGTGTGTGTGTGTGGGTGGGTGTGTGTGTAAATTTTAAATAATTTTTTATATAAAGACTTTAAAAGGGTTTCAACGATTTCCTTTATTATTAATCGAAAAAAAATTTCTCAAATTTGACAATTTTACATTCAAGTTTATAAACTTATTCAGAGATTTTATGTCGCTAATGTTGACCTTACATTTGTTTAATATACTAAAAGTGCATTGAGCGAGCGTAAATTTAGAACAATAAAAAGAAAAAAAAATTGACTATTGCGCCATTTTTAAAACAGAAATATTTGTAAAATAGTTATTTTTTCAGCCAAACATATTATTTTTCCTTTCTTTTAGTAGTTCTTAAATTCTCTAATAGTGATGAGTTCATAATCTTATGAAACTCAATTTTAAACATTTTAATAAAAGTAAATAAATAATGCCTAGAGAAGTGAAAGTTCCATGCAAATTTTCTCAAGTGAAAGAGCTCACTTAGGCTATTACTTCCATACAATTTATAACAGAAAATATAATTTAGTTTCCGCAGTAATTGCTATTTGTGTCGTGCACGTGCTTGTGCCTAGGGGGAAATCATGTTCTAAAAGCACTTGTAACCTAAAACCTATCAAAATCATCTTAAAATAAGAAAAAAAAAATCAAAATATATTATAATTATCTATAATTGGCTTTTTATGCAAATATTAAGGATCATGTAGCACGCTTTGTAATTCCGTAAATGAAAAATTGATGCGAGTACATTTCCCCCTTTTTTAGACTTCGAGAACAACAAACACAAATTATAATCTTAATGGGACAGAAAATTTATTTTGAAATTATTATTAAGCGATCAAAGTGGTTGTTTAACTTATACTGCAAAACGTCTATAAAAGGTAACAGATTTTCAAAAAAATTTTATTCAATTACACTAAAAAATTGAAGCAAAAATGGTGGCAACTACTTTACACCAAAGTGGTGTTGAACCAAGGACAGTTCCTGGCGTGCCAAAACGCATGATTGCTCTTTTTAACTATTTAGTGTAAATTGACTACAACCAATTTTCGTATGCAGTAGCAAAAATATTTATAATTACAGTTAGATGAGACGTGGTGGCTCAGGGGATATAGTGTTCGCCTTCGAATGAGGTAACACTTTTTCGAATCCAAGGGATGACTGGTTGATACGAATTCTGCACTCAGCTCGCACTGACCACAGTGCTGACGTAAAATATCTTTAGTGGTAATGGGTTAGAGTCCCCTTGCCGTCTGGCTAAGAGTAGGAGGTTTTCTTGGTTCTCCTCAACCATGTAGCATAAGTGTGTGTTAGTTCCACCAAAAAAAGGCCCCAACGAAGGAAAATTTATCCCAATGCTTGATCCTGGAGTTCCCTTGTCTGGATTGGGTTCAAAATTACAAAGCTACGGAGTTAAACATAAATAGTCGTAAAGCCACAATCGGGTTGGCTGTTCAACGACGGTTATAAAATAAAATTACCGTAAGATAAGATACTTATAAGAGTACGTAAAGTTATTTTTACGTACGCATGATAGTTATAATTAATAGTTATAATGTAGGATACATTATTATGTAGACTAATTCTTGCTATTAAATTAGTTTGTAAATAAAGCAAACGCATGGACACATAATAAAACATACGATTGGAAACATGTAAATAAAAAATACAGAGAAAATTATCAGACGAATATTAACTAGACTTAATAGAACAGAAGCAGATAGAATTTATGCAGTATTAAACAGATATAGTTTACAGACTCATAAAAACGAAAATATCAATATCCTTACTATGCAACTAAAACATGCATAAATATTTCAACGACAAACTTTTGTTCCCATAAATATATAGTAAAATTGAAAACAGTAGCAAACTCTCACCAACTTGCATTCAAATGTAAACAATCCAGAAACGATAATTAAAGTGCGCCAACACTGGTGTTTTGAGAAACGAAAATATTTAACGTATCGTGTGAAAGCGCAAGTGATTGGTGTAAATTTTCCCATAATACTAATTTTAGATTCATTTACACCCTATAAATTGTATATGAGAGCTCAATTGAGTATTAAATGGGGGGCGGGAGTGATTACACAATGTTTTGGGCAGTTTAACATCAAATTTGGAGAGATAGTACACCACAGTTTTTACAGTGTACATCCAACTAGGTCAAAATTTTGTATCTTAGTTTTATAAATAGTTTTCTTTCACAGAAACCAGATAAAAAAAATAACGTCCAAGCTCCAAATTCCAAACCATAATAATTTCCTAACCCCATCTGCATTTTTTTAGGTAAATACGGATAACAAAGTAATTGTTCCTCTTTTTCCGTTACACTTAATTTGCACACCTTCCTCACAGTATGTAATATTAATTACGTTTGGTGCAGTGTAGCCGATCATGACTTTAGTATCATTATTTAAATGCATATTGATGTAGATCTACATCGTATGTCTAAAACCTCATATCTTTTTATGTGGCAACCTTTGCTTAATGTTTTTCTTTAAATTTTACCAAAACTATTTTCTCGTTTCCGAACGCAACTACTAGCATCGTTGATAGTTTATTTATTTTTCTGGGACCATTTTAATTGCTGGTACATTGAGTACAATTTCATTTCGGCAGTTCTTGCGAACTATTTAGATAAAAAGTTATTATGTTTGAAAAAGATTACTTGTATGAAAATTTATCTTTGAAATACTAAATTAATGTACGCTGAAGATTTGTCGAATTCAAAGACTGATTATTGTTTATGATGATAAATAAATACATCAATATATATATTCTTTTAATTCTATTCATTTGATTAGAAATGGTTTTTACATAAATGTTTTTAGAAACATTAGAATTCAAAATAATTAGTTTATTTAGATAAAAACTAGTCATTTCTTTTATCGTATAAATCAGCAAAGCAGATATGAGTATTTTCTTCTTTTTCAATACCCAAATTGAAAAAAAACTAAAATTAATATTATCATCATGATTACGAAGCAAGATTATTTCTTCGGGGTACATATTTAACAAAATTGTATAATCTTGAAAATTAAAAGAGTTAGCTAAGAGAGATGTAAAATTAGATCCTTGTGGTATTCCATCAATTTGAATAAAAATATATTTTCCATTGTAAAAATAATTATTAAAAAGACGAAAATTAATTAGAATTTCCCAATTATCAAAATCGCAATTAAGGACATTTTTAAAATCATAATAATAACTCAAAAGAAAATCTTTTGAATTAGTTTAGAAAGGGGAATGATATTGAAAAGATGCAGGAAATCAAAAGTCGCAACAGACTTAATTTTATTTTGCTTAATAAATTCTAATATCGGTTAATTATTAATAATAATCCAAGAAAAACTGTCTTTAATAATATTGTTAATAATTAAGTATTAGATCCACATGTTTCGTAGGAATTTTATGAAATTTTGGACTGATATTTAAGTAAGGAAATTATGTATTGATAATTTTAATTTTTAACCTCTTATATAAAGTTAAAATTCCTTGAATGATAATATTATTTTTTTAAATTATTTTACTTTAATATTTTTTCTTCTTCTCTTCTCATTAATGTTAATTATTTTCCGTATTTTCTCTATATTTTTGGTGACCAAAACCATAAAAGAATGTAGAAAAATGAATGATTATGTCTTTGAAATGTGTACATAATGTCTCTGGTTATATTCCTGTTTGACTTGCATGAATTTGGTTCAAAGCAGCTCTCGTAAGAGTCAGCTTTCGTCATTCGGCGACAATTACTTCATCACTTCGTTGACAGATGATTTCATGCTTTGCTAGCAGATCATGGTATGCTCTTAAGCAAGATGTTTTGATCGAGTCCTATTAGGTAAAGTCAAACGGGAACATAACTTAGATTCTGTCCCACTAAGTTAAAGATTGACTTAAATAGTTTAGACAAAAATTTTGTATTATANTGAAATTTTAGACTGATATTTAAGTAAGAAAATTATGTATTGCTAATTTTAATTTTTAACCTCTTATATAAAGTTAAAATTCTTTGAATGATAATATTATTTTTTAAAATTATTTTATTTTAATATTTTTTCCGCTTCTCTTCTCATTAATGTTTATTATTTTCAGTATTTTCTTTATATTTTTAGCTATATATTTTGTAACCAAAACTATAAAAGAATGTAGAAAAATGAATGATTATGTCTTTGGAATATGTACATAATGTCGCTGGTTATATTCCTGTTTGACTTGCATGAATTTGGTTCAAAGCAGCTCTTGTAAGAGTCAGCTTTCGTCATTCGGCGACAATTACTTCATCACTTCGTTGACAGATGATTTCATGCTTTGCTAGCAGATCATGGTATGCTCTTAAGCAAGATGTTTTGATCGAGTCCTATTAGGTAAAGTCAAACGGGAACATAACTTAGATTCTGTCCCACTAAGTTAAAGATTGACTTAAATAGTTTAGACAAAAATTTTGTATTATAGTGTATATAATCTATTCTTAACAAAGAGTGTTTAAAAAAATGATGAATATTTTTTTAAATATGCGAGTGAAAAATTTATACCACGAAAGCTATTCGAAATATTCAAATCTAAGGTGTTTTGCAATAACAATTTTTGATAAATATTTTTAAAATCTTTGACAAAAACGAAGTCAAGGAAGCATTAAGGGTTGCAAAATAATATTTAAACGAAGCAAAAAACAAGGATACTAATAAAAGCTGACAAATCCCTTGAAGTTAGGCGGAACAGAAATCATCTGTACTTTGTTTGATTATCTGATGAAAATTCAAAGTGTTTCTAATATTCACATTTAAAACTCCTTAATGCTTTCTCCGGCAATCAAAGAAATTTCTATTTTCAATCTCGCTTTCTATCTTAGCATTTCGTTAATTTTCAAAATAGTTTTTGTGTTTTCCTCGTAGAAATATTTATGTGTGACATCAAGTGGATTTTGTTTCTCTTTCAGCAAGGAGTTCATATTAAAAGAGGTTATTTCGGAGCATCATTATAATTGAAGAGATTAATAGAAGTATGTACAAAGGGACATTATTAAAAATGCACGGAATTTGGTTTTTATAAATATGTTATGTTCAGCTGTATGTATAAATATTATGGAGTCACCCACCCTTATTACGCCCTTATCCTTTATCTTGTCAATATTTTTTTAGCAATTTTAAATAAATTCATAAACAGAACACTATAATTATGTTGAAAAACAATTGTAGATATTCATGTGATCGCCAATAAAAATACTATATTGTCCATTTAAAAAATCAAGAAAAAGTATTTAAGAATTTTTTAACCTTCTAATTCTTTCTTTGAGGCAACCATAGGACCATAGTGGACAGGGAGCCTTACAGCAGAAAGATCCTGGGTTCGAATCCCGGGCAAGACACGGATATTCTTTCATTCTCTGTACTATCTGTCCTTTCTGTGGGAGCAGCAGCAACGTTGATCTTTCTGATATGGTGCCCCTGAAAGAGTGGTCAAAAAATATGCCCTACTAATACCTGAATGATGAGGGTCAATCGGGCATTGGAAAAAAAATTTCTTTGATAGTTAGCTATTAAATGAATAAAAAAATTATTTTATCATATTTGAAACAGAGATGTTTGCGTGACTATAATGGGATAAATTAGATTGTGACTGTCGTTACTTAGATTAGGTACCTAAGAAAATCTCATTTTAATTATGTTTTATAAGATATTTATATTTTACTGTAGAATTATATTTTTATTCCTTAAGCACACACTGTCTAACGAATAAGAAACCTTAAATTAATATTTTATTATACTTCCTTTTGCATGTATAACAGCCTGCATTCGTGTGACATCGACTCTGAAGGTTTTTGGAGTACATTTATCTCCAGAGAATATCACCACCCTCTGGCTACGAAATCTTAAAGATTAAGAAAATTAGATGGAAAAGGAGATAGTTGTTGGATGTGCCTTTCCAACATACATTTAAACAGTTAACAACAATTTAAATAGTAACCACAGTTAAAATGAATTAAGATCCAGGCTTGCGGTGGCCAGGAAGGGTATTGGAATTCAAATTTATGTTCAGTCAACTAATTTGGAAAGCATGTGGCCAATGCATAGTTGCATTATCATTCATGAAACACCCGTCAACTTCGATGCAAAAATATAACAATGTGGGATCCAATTGATCGAAAAATACCAGGGCACCGCTTCCATAGCAACAGAACATGTCCCACATCATGCTATTCCCACCGAGCCGCGATTTTCCATTCCAGATGCCTTAAACGACCAGTTCTCCTATTTGACCATTTTTTTAAATAAAAAAAAACTTGATTCTGGACTTTTTTTTAGTTCAGGTAACAAATTTTAAAAGGAATAAAAAATGAAAGCTTGCCTTATAATTACGATCAACTGTAGCAAAGAGGAAAATCTCCGAACATAAAGCAAGTTAAAAAACGCCACTGAATTGTAAATTAGCCACCAGGCTGTTGTATAGTGCGACATAGGTTTCTAATTCATCGGCCAGTGTGTATATGTTATTTTAAGGATGTATAAATGTATGTTATTCTGATTCAGGTGAACAAATATCTAAAATTATCTTTTAACTGCTACATAACACAAATGGAGAAGACAGAAACAAAGAGAAAAAAAAAAAGAGAGAGAAACATCTAAACTATTGATGAAAAATTCGCAGAAAAGGACAAAAAGGATAATTTTCATCATGAAAATAATTATGAATTTCTCTATCTCGAACCGGAAGACTTAATTTCTTGAAATAAAGTTTATTTTGCGTGAGTTAAATGTAAAAAAAATTAAGGAATTAAAATTCTAAATATGCTGTTCTTCATTTTGAAAATTTAAAATAAATGCATTATTTCTATGATTGACTAACATAAAAAAAACTATGAGCAATTCAAACTAGTTTCTTTTTTTTTCTTTTTTTCTAAAGTTTGAATTTAGCAAAAATATTTTTTGACGTATTTTTTAAAAAGTTTAAAAAGTAAATTATATAACCTTTACTATTATACAATTATTAATACAAAAAATTACTATTATACAGTATGTTAATACAATTCAAGTACGTCTTTAGCTTCTCAGATAAATACTGTTGAAAAAAAAGCGATGTTACTTGCCATATTTCCAAAACTGTTATGTATGTTTCAACAAGGTAAGGAAACAATTATTATTAACTGGTAAATAGATAGCAACTTTTAGTTTCTTCCAGAATATATTAATTGTGTACATCATAAATGTTCATGAACAGGACGATATTATATTTACTTATTTATATTTCAATAAATAATTATGTCAAAATTCTGTAAATGTTACGTTAGTCACTATGGAATAACCTTATTACTGTTGAGGTTTAACTTATGAAATCCAAAACGAAATAAATGAAGTTTTTTGGGCAGTATTGTATTAAGTAAAAATTTTTTACGATCGTGATATTTGCATCAAAATACTTCTTAGTATTGTTTCCAGATTGGTTGTTATGTTTCTGATATTTCCAAATATAACAGCAATACACAAAATCATCTTAACGTCCACAAAAAGCATTTTACAAAAACGATCCTGGGAATAAAATGAAAATTTGGCTTGTCTTGGCATACCTTAAGTCATCGGTTCTCATTGTTTTCAACAATGGCCCCCTAAATGATAGTTCCTTCTTTGACGGAACCCAGATATTATAAATAAAGTTTATTTGCAATTGAGAATATATTAGCCGAGGAGAGACTGCTAATTATTTTGAAAATTATGAGCATATTACCCAAAGAGAAACTAGTTATTATTGTAAAAATATGTAATATAAAGAATGGTTTTTTTTACAGTTTTATCATTAACGGATTTAAAATTTGATTTTATGCTAGACTGAAGGTATTCCAGGCGTGGAGTGGCATCTATTGTAGTTCTGAATAAATTTTTGGTGCATACATAAGTAAAAATGAGTAAAACAAGATGAATTATGGTTTCCATTGAAAAAGAAATTTTATAGAGAACGTGAAAAAGAATTTTTGTTGAGAATTGCCATTGATTAAACGTATTTCTTTGTTGAGTTTAGTTATTTTATTTTGATTTGAAAAGTTCCATTAGAAATGCTAATGCAATTTGTTATTATATAAATGCGTATTCCCTTCATAATTTATTTAATGCATTGTTATTAGAATAAATGAATATTTTTAAAATTAACTATTTTCTTTCACTTAGATTTTATTAAAATAATTTCTTAAAAATAACCAAAATATTTAATATAAATAGTGTATTATCATTTAGATATAAATATCATTGCAGGTTTCAAAAATCTTACCTAGTTAAAGAAAAAAAAAGTCCTGTGATTCTTACATGGAATCCAAAAGTTCCTTCGAATGCTTTTTGGGAACCTCTGCCTTAAGACATTCATTTATAATACCATAGCATCGTAATCCAATAATGAAAATACTGTCTCCAAAATTAAAATTAACGTAAGTCATTGACATTAAAATAATTCCATGTTAAAACACACACTAGGTAAGCAATTATAAGAACACTTATTATTAAAAAAAAATCACACACTCGCAAAATGCAAGAAAGAAAATAGGTGAGCTTTTGTACTAAATTGAGTTGTTTAATTCGTAGCTTAATTCTCGGTATTAACTTTAGTACAAACTTTGAGATGAGTTGCCAGCTTCTGTTTAATTAAGAATCTTTTTAAAGTATTTAAATGAAGTATTCTATTCAAAATAGTCTATTTTTGTATATTAAGAATCTATTTAATTTCCTCTCTGCATTTTTCTGCCTTTTTATCAATTTATTTTCTTGCTTCGTTTTTTAAATTTTTTTCAGTTTTTCAGAGTGTAGATATTTTTTCTTACCGAATTACATACTTTCCCTATGTATACATACATATATTTTTAAAACTTCATCTTTGAGAAAATAGTTATCAATAAATTGTCCAATTACGATATGAAAAATTTTTCAAATTTTTCTCTTGATAAATTTAGTAGTAGTATAATTAAAATGTCGTATCAATTATTATTACTGATAAGATGTGTAAAAACATAAAATTTAAGTAATATAAGAATAAATCCTAAAAACTATAACATACATGAGTCATTGACATTACAATAATTCCGTATTCTTATCTTTAAGATATAACATTATCGGTGATATTTTTTAATTAGATCATTTTCTATCGCCTATCACTTTATTAAATGGAATATTATTATGTTGTATACAACATTTAACTAAATTGAATGTTCACAGGCTTAGGCTGTTACTTCTTGTTAAACTTTATTATTCTTCTCTAAATTTGAATATTCTTCATTATTTCTCGCCAACAAATGATTGGGAGAGGCAAATGTAACAGAACAATCTGCCATTCATTTCAAATTGTAGCCAAGTGATAATACTCCTCGTGAAATTCCTCCACGAAGAGGAAGAAAAAGATAAAAGGGAGTAAGTTTACCTCGTTTAATCGATTGAAAGTTTTTGGATGAAAAGGTGATAAGTAGCCAAATGTGGCGATCTATAAAATGCCAGATACCGCATAGGTAGCAGCCACTATTCAAAGCACGGCGGCGAAAGAGACTCGCCGCAGAACGCGGAGTTTCTCGCCGCTTTGTATCTTCTTCTCATTGTACAGATTTGACTCATCGCCAAAGAAAGGATCATGGCTGGGTAAGTGATAATCCTGCAGTATCTTTAAACATTTTATACAATGAATCTTTCCAGAACATTTGCATATTTTCATTTCACATTTTTTTCCGTATTCAAAAAGTATCATTTATTTGATATTGATAAAAAAAGGAGAAATTTTTTTTTTATTCCATGTTTGTTTAATTATGTTTAAGTTTTTTTTTATCATCTACTTAATTATCTTCAGAATATTAAATTGCTGAAATTCCTTAAATCATTGTTAGTACAAAATCCATCATACTTCATATCTATATTTTTAAATCAATAACTCTTAAATCTATAAATCTTAAATCTATAATTCCATTTATTTATACGTTTTAAATTATATAATTCAAGGAGTTTTAGTATACTATTTTTATTTATTTATTTATTTACTCGAAACATTTAAACAAAATTTTCAAAAATAAAGTTAAATTCCAATGCACGAAATAAATATATATCAATGTAGGACTAAATAATTTAATCTCAATTTTACAATAAGAGTTCATAAATATCAAGCAATTTAGTCGTCGATGTGAACATTTTCAATTCCATCGATAAAAATTATTTAAATTATAAAGACAACGTTATTTTTTGCGTGGTTTTCCCAACTGCCATTTCTTTTTACTACTTATAATGCGTTAGCAGAGCTATTCGAGAATATATATTCAAACATTATTTAATATGAGACCACGTGCTTAGCAGAGAACTGTATATCAAAACGTGTCTCTGTAAAATTGGATCGTTACCTGCACAAATCTCGCGTTCTGACACCGGGGTGGTTGATGGAAAGGATGAATGAAGTTGGGAGAAAGAAGAAAAAAAAGGTCAGTATCAATTGAAACACGCCTTTTAGAACATTCATCTTTCGCGATTTTATGATAGTTTGGACAATCGAAGGCGTTTCTTTCGCTATCTTTTAACTCTTTTATTATTATTTTTTTAAATTAAGTTATTTCTGGTTTTACATTGTGGATAAAAAACAGTCCAGTCTATTAAAAGCCATTCTACATTTGATATTGGGGGATAATGTTCTGATTTGATTTCAAATGCAAAATTTCTTTTTGCAGTTTATAAACAACACAACAAGCTTACTACATCAAATGTAGATATGTCATGCACGTTCTGCTATTAATTATTGCAGTTTAAAAACCTGCCACATAATGCTCTATACCTTCGAAAGAGCAAGTATTGATTTTTATTATATTTAAATGTTTTTATAATAAGCTTTTGAAATAGTGCATTATGCTTTAACATCATAATAATTATCAAAAATTTAAACTAATCACCAACAATTTTGAACAATAAATTTCAAACAATGATTGATTAATAAGATAAAAATGTCTTTATTATTAGAATACCAGCAATAACAAATGGAAACTAATTATCACAAGAAATTCACGATGATAATTTTGGCTGAATAACAAATATTCCTGACTATTCGGCCGCGGAATGCTAATTATTCTGTATTTTGATGAACATTAAACTTATGATAATAAAAAAATCTAACTCTTTTAAAATACACTGTATCTTTTAAATGATATGTACTCAATAAGTTTGAAACACTATTAAGTCTTGAGGTGAAATACTTTATTATATGCGAAATTCTGGAGAAATAAAGTATTTATATTCAAGAAGTAAACAAAGTATTCGAAGAGCATGTACTGTCCTTAAAATTAATGATTGATGTTAAACTATTTGTCACAAAATTCTCCATTTAATACTTCTATATAATACTTTTTACCATCGAAAGAGCAAATGTTGATTTTTATTATAATTAAATATTTTTATAACAAACTTTTGAAATTGTGGATTATACCTTCATCATCGCAATAATTATCAAAAATAAAAACTAATCGCATGCAACATTTTACGATAAATTTCAAACAATGTTTGATAAATTTAATATGATAGAAATTGTTTTATTGCTAGAATACTAACTATTACAAATGGAAATTGATTGTCACTAGCTATTCACCAAATGATGATTTTGGCCGAATAATAAATTTTCCTGGCTATTCGACAGCCGAATGGTAGTCATTCGGTATTTTACTGAACATTTAACTGAAGATACTTAGAAAAAATCTATAATTTTTAAAATCCGCGATGCACTTTTATATGTTATAAACTTAATATATTTGAAATATTCTTAAGTCTTGGGGTGAAATACTTTAACTTATGCAAAACAGCGTGAAAATGAACTATTTTAATTAAATAAATAAACAAAGTAATCCAACAAATAAATGAAACTAGTTATTTTTATCTTAATTTTTGGAATAGTTAGTTAGTTTAAGAAAGTTTTAGTTATAGTAGATTTTGAAATCACGTAATTTTATACAAGTAAAAATTAAGTTACTTAAAAACCTGCAACTTTCATACATAAAATCTGTATGGCTTGGTTGTCCTACTAATTTTCACAAAGTTATATTAACTATCACAAATATCTTCAACGCCTATGTCATACTCATATATACTTTTTCCCCCATTAAAAATGTTTTTTTTCCTCCTAAATAAATTCAGTTATTTTTACTTTAAATATGGAATTTTTTCCAACTAATTTTTTAACTGCTTCTTTATTTATGCAGAACTTAAATGTTTCTTATTATGTTTATTGTGATAGAAAGATTTCTGTTATTCTACTAAAGGCGATGAGTCGCATCAGTGTAGAACTTTATACGCTGAAAACTCTCCTGTTTATATTTTTCATAAGATAAAATGTTTATTTTTTTTAAATATATCTCACTCTTTCTTCCTCTATGACATCAGACGTAAAAACATTAAGTATTCTTATTAGATTTATGATCTTTTACGTGTATACGTAATAACTGATAAGATTTTGATAGGAGAAATTTAATAGGAAGGATTTTGCTAATAAAAATACATTTAAGATATTTGGATTTTAGTTTTAAAAATTATCAATTCTTGTAGTAGAAATTAAACGAATTTATTACCACTTCAAATATTACAAATTCCTTTTCTTGTTATCTACTTTTAACTTAAACGAATCGACAAAAAAAAACAACAGTTTCTAATTTTTTTTAATAAATTCTACTCTTTTAAAAATAGATGAAACATTTTATATTCTAACTTTAAAATGCTTGATTGGCCAAGTAAATTTTAAATGGGTTCAGTTCTTTCTGTTAAATTGATCAATTTAAAATTTTATTATTAAAGTGGTTTATTTTTAAAATTGTGAAAATTCAGATCGACATAATATTTTTTAAAACTTATTATTACTAATATCCTTCCTTTATTTGTAACATTCAGTTTTGTTTTGTTTTCTTTTCTTATAACCATCGTTGAACAGCCGACCATATTTTTGGGGTTTACGACTGCTAATGTTCAACTCCGTAGCCTTGTGATTTTGAACCCAATCCAGAAGACAAGGGAACTCGTAAATAAAGTATTAGGAGAAATTTGCCTTCGTAGGGGACATTTTGATGAAACTAACCCTCATTTGCGTTACAAGGAGAGGAAAACCACAAACCTCCCCCAGTTAGCCTGACAGCAAGGGGACTCTAACCCATGATCCATCTACTACTGAGGATATTTTACGTCAGCACTGTGATCGGTACGAGCTGGGAGTGGAATTCGTATGGAATTTCTGGAATTCGAACCCAGTTCACCTCATTGGAAAGAGAACACTCTATCCTCTGAGCCACCACGGCTCATCTTACTGTAATTAGAAATATTTGTGTTACTGCATACCAAAATTAGTAGCAGCCAATTTACACAGAGTAGTTTAAAACAGCAATCTTACGTTTTGCTACGCCAGGAACTGTCTTTGGTTCAACACCGCTTTGGTGTAAAGTAGTTGCCACCAGTTTTGTAGTCAAGATGCACTTCATGAAAACTGCAAAAACCTCCCACGGTAAGCCTCATGGCAAGATGACTCTAACCCATGATCCATCTACCCCTGAGGATATTTAACTATTTTATGTCAGCACTGTGGTCGATGCAATCCGGGTACGAAATTCGTATCGACCATCCATGGCTGGAATTCGAACCCGGTTCACCTTATTGGGAGGCAAACGCTCCATCCGCTGAAACATTAAGTTTTGTTAAAAATGCCTGTTTTTTTTTAATGTCTCTAAATTAAGGTGAAACCAATATTTTTAGATTGCTAAAGTTTGAAATATTTGGTAGCTGATGCAGAAATTCAATTACTTACCACGCTGATTCCCGTCAATTTTTAAAAAAAAGAAAAAGAGACTGAAAAAAATTCTCGTGTTCAACTCCGTAGCCTTGTAATTTTGATCCCAATCCAGAAGACAAGGGAACTCTTGGATCAAGTATTGGGAGAAATTTGCTTTCGTGGAGAACTTTTTACCATAACTTTGGTTAATAAAATCAAAATATACTTTATTTTAACTATTCATTTGGTAATTTTTCCGTTCATTTGGTAACGGCTTATCGGAAATACTGGTTTAGTTCTTGTTACCACACATTCAGTTAAAAATACAAAACTGAAAAGTAAATTTAACTGAATAAATGGTATTTATGCCACACTCTGAGGTATGATAAAATTGTCAAAATTTTCCTCATAATACAAATCATAATTTATTTTTAATTTTACCAAACTATAACCAAAACATATCGGTAAAAAGCGCCGAGTTTCGTAGTGTTACCATAGAGCCAGAAACACGGCAAATGTGACCATATTCTTCTTTTTCAGAGTGCCAACTAATTCTTAAAATGCTTGATAAATTTAAATTTGCGAAAAAAACACATACTCCGAATTCGTCTTTTAAGTGATTAAAAGAGTTTTCAAAATCAAAGTTAAGTTGAGAAAAAACATTACTACTATGTTTGACGTTTTCCATTTACCTTCTACATAAATATTAATATAGAAATATTTATCTTTATTTCTATATTATACTTTCTAATGTAATTAAAATATTAAAATGTTTAAAACAATCCTACTCAAAATAAAACAAATTTTTTTCGACACTATTTTTCAAATTGTTCTATCAATAATATAGAATCTAATAACACTGTTATGAGTTTGTTTTGCCAATATCTAACTGCCAATGTTTTTCATTAAATAAAACTGTTAAGGAATTCTTTATTTTAAAACAATAAAATAAAGTTTTTCACCCCAATTATGGAAATAGCCAATAATATAATATATAAATATAACTGTAGTGTCTTATTATCGATAATGTTGGCGTAAAAAAACATGAATGGACGGGAATTTTAACCCTCTAAGGATTTATCTCAGCTTTATCCAAATGTATAGCTGGTGGCTTTCCTACAACAAAAAACCGATTTATCATATATCTCCGATTTTTCATATATTCTTTGAGAAAATAATGCATAGCGGAATAAAATCGTTTCAATTTCGCTCAGAGGAAAAGCTTCATTTTATTTAATATTTAAAAATGCTTGGAGCGTTTGAAAATATTAAATAAAATGTAATATTTATGGACAAGATTTTTAACCCTCTAAGGATTTATCTCAGCTTTATCCAAATGTATAGCTGGTGGCTTTCCTACAACAAAAAACCGATTTATCATACATCTCCGATTTTTCATATATTCTTTGAGAAAATAATGCGTAGCCGAATAAAATCGTTTCAATTTCGCTCAGAGGAAAAGCTTCATTTTATTTAATATTTAAAAATGCTTGGAGCGTTTGAAAATATTAGATAAAATGTAACAATACATACGGGAAATATGGTACAACCATCTCTTATTTTATATTTAAACACTTATTTAGGTGATGAACATCTTATTGTATACTGTAAAAAATTCCAGAACAAATTACGGTAAAAAGTATGTATTTTACCGTAAAAAGTACCTTCACCATAAGAGCCAATACTTTTACCGTAAAATCTATTTTTAACAGAATATGTCGCTGAATAAAGAATCTGATACATCAAAATTTTACTGTAAAAGTTTGAGTAAAATCACTAAATCACTCTAATTAAATGAATAATAGTGTAAAAATTACGGTATAATATTTTACGGTAAAAATGAATTTTGCGGATAATGCACCCAAATTGCCTATACTTTGTACCGTAATTTTTTGTAAAGCATTTAAAAAATAATTGCTGAAAACCTTGTTGCAAAATTTGATGATTCAGTTTTGTCTTCGATTATGTAATTAAAAACTCATGAGGAACAAGAACTATAATAAGAATTTTGAATAATCCGACTTTTCGGTGTACCGTACCAGTAACGGTCCTAATGAGTTGGAATTAGTGAAATTCAAGCACATATAGTTAAATTCATTAAAATACAAAAGAAATAGATTGATAAAAAACTACATGTAATGATCGGAACTTGAAGTATCCACGCATAATATTTCAATGATCCCCGCAACCTCATCTGTCGCTATTTTTGGACATTCCCTTGAAAATACATAAAACAAAAAAATCCTGGAATTAAATTCTAGAATCTGTAGAGCTTCATCTTATAAAAAATTTCATTTTGAGTTATAACAGATCTTTGGAATTCTATTCAGAGTGACAAAAATGGATAAAATAAACTGAAGTGTCACAGGAAATAAACTTTTGGTCAAAAATAAAAAATTAATAAATTTCCAATATCTTGAAATTAGCAAAATTCTAGTGTATATTTTAAAATTCATTAAGATGCAAAAAAATCGATTGATAAAAAAATTACACTTAATGTTTGAAACCGAAACCTGCTTAGTTATTAACACGTCCTATTTCAATGGTGTGTTAATAATTAAACCCCCACTCTCATCTGTCGTCTTTTAAGACATTCCTTAGGGAATATGCAATGAAGCAAAAAAATTCTGGAATTAATACTTATCAGGGGAGTTTTGCCTTATAAGAAATTCCATTTTTAGTTCTAACATATCTTCGGAATTTTGTTCAAGGTGACGGAAATGCATAAACTAAACTAAAGTATCACGGGAAATAAATTTTGGATATAGAAAAAAAAATCTTATCTAGAATTTTCCGGAAGTTTTTGAGTTTAGTTATAATTACTTCTTACCGATCTTTAAATTTAAAATGAGAAATCGCATTCGGTAGATTGGAATTACTCACTGGTTTATTTTCATTCAGTGGCTTATTTTTATTCATTGGTTTATTTTTATTCATCTACAAAATTCATCATTTTTATTCATGTACAAAATACATTTTTGTTTTACAATCAAAAATGATAATGGTAACTACAAACATTTCCTGAGGAAGATATAGAATCCAGAAAATATTTCAAACACCAATTGTTATAACTCTGAAATATCTTTCTACGCACGTACATGAGAAATTTTCACAAATAATTTCAATAATTACTTTAATGTGGCTGAATGCGGTACAAAATTTACATTTTTGGTACATGATTGGTACAAAATTTACATTTTTAACATTTTAATTTTAAATAATAAAAGAAATAATCTAAAACTACGGTTTATTTGAATTAAATATAGTATTAGCGCAAAATGAAAATAAAAATACAAACAAATAGCTCTTGTATTTTATTACTTTATAAACTTATTATTAGTTCATCATATCATTAAATTTTAAATAAAATTTCGTGCGTTCAGTTTCTGACTATGTGAATTTCAGCATCCCATGCTATATTATTATTAATAAAAATATAACTATTCAAAATAAATATAACTATAATTAATTGAAATAAAAGAAATCTCACACAATTAAAAATACCAACAATGAAAAAATAAAACTAAATTTTTAATTTATTGGATTTTCAAAAGGCTGCAAGTATATCTTCTTGATCCCAATTGCATACGCCCTAGTAGAGAACCAAGATCATTTTTTTTGTGTTATGAATTTTAAAAAAAATCAACATTTTAATTTACTCACCCAAAATTACACTGTCATTAAAAAGTTACAGTGATTAAATGTGAAAATTTTCATTGACATAATTTGATCCGAAATTTTTACAGTATAAATTTTTTTTAATATTTTAAAACACTTGGGAGCGTTTTAAAATATTAAATAAAATGTTACAATGTATAAAGGGAACATGGAAGGCTTGACTAACCTCTCTTTTTTATATTTAAACTTTTATTTAGGGGATTGGCATTTTATTGTAGAATGGGATCAAGCGGAATCACATGTTTCTGTTTATCATCACATTTGCGAGTAAAATTAAGGTGAAATCAAGTGTTATTGATATTATTTTATTCTAGAAAAATAATAAACTTTATTTTTAATAAGTTTTTATACTTTTTTTATTTGTTTATTTATTATTTTTTTTACAAAATGGATATTCTTGGAGCTTCGACCAATCGTACACTGAGAAAAAAGTATGGCAAAACTTCGAAAATATGGTAGCTTTTACCGTGTTTCTAGCTCTTTGACAAGATCAAAAAGCCCAATAATTTTTACCGAAGTGCCTTGGTGATAGTTTTGGAAAAATTAACAATAAAATATGTTTTTATAATGTGTGATAAAATTTGGTAATTTTATCATACCTTAGAGCAGTGCTCCTCAACTTCTTTAATCACAGCGGACCGATCAACGTTTGATAATTTTACCGCGCCCGGCTGAGGGGGAGGGGAATTGTTGATTGTTTATATTATATATTCTTTTAATTTAATAATTTTTATTTTATAGTATTTTAACTTGTCTTTAAAATAAAATACAATTGCATGCGAGAGATTGGTGTTGCTCTTGATGACGCCTTTCAGCTCCAGTTTAATCTATCGTCCATGGAAAGCCGTGCAAACCCAGAAAGAAATACACCACAGTAAATAAAAGGGAAATAATTTTATGTTCCTGTTCTTTGGGAAAGTCCGGGGGGTATGAAAGCACTGTGCATAAAAATCATTGATTCAATTAAATTTACTTTTCAGTTTTTCTTAATTTTTAGTGATAATAAGAACTATAATTTTGGAGGCCAGAATTTCCGGTAAGCCGATAAGTCAAATTAATGGTTTAAATACCATATATTTGTTTTATTACCAGAATGGTGTTTTTTTTACCAGAAATGTTAATACCATATATAATGATAATTTTACCAGAATTTTCTTTCTCCGTGTGCGAAATCAAGAGGGATGGCTATAAAAATCATTTTACCCAAAAATCCATTTACCTAAAAGGATTCAGTGATTTTACTGTAATTATTACTGTAAAAATTACAGATAATTAGATTTTTTGTACCGTCGCATGTTCCAATACAAATAAATTTTACCGTAAATCCGGAATTTTTTACAGTGTAGAGGAAAAGTAAGAAACAAAGAAAAAATTGAGTAATTGAATTTTTCTTCAGATAGTTCAGTTTACTATGTTTGCTCAATTTGTTCAGTTCTATGTTTACTCTACTCTCAACTGGCGTTAGAGTAAACATAGATATCGATAGTTTATTTTTAAACTTAATTGAGAAGATTTCCTTTGTCATTATCAACAAATAAGTTTTAATGTTTCCGTAAGCTTTAATTATTTCTATTGCCAGTTTCAACTGGACATATCAGATGCAAAAAATCATTTGCTTGGATAGTATCTAATAAAAATGCATATGTAATATTTCAGTTAAAATAACAGTTAAATTTTTTCTAAAAGCTATGCTTTTATTTTTTCATAACCGATAAAATTCATTAAAATAAATTTTATCCTAATAAATATAATGAAACATATATAAATGAGAAAGATAGAACACATGGATGAATGATAGAGCTCATGTATAACGCACGTATGGGTGTAGCAACTTTTGAATTTCTTATCTATTTGCTTAAAAGTTTAACAATGTCTATAACAAATTTTCGATGTGTATTGGTTTTTCTTGTTTAGTTTTATAGTTTTTGGTTAATTAAATAAAAAAAAATTCGATATCTAATGCATTTCCTATAAAGACCGTATCGTTTCCTATAAAGATCTACGCTTATGCACTACGTCACGCTTACTTTTTACACATTTTATTATATTTTAATTAAAAGAAGGGAGTTGAAATTCTGTTAACAAAGCATTTTAAAAAATCACGTAAGATTTTTTTTGTTCCTCTCATGGGGGTCGTAGGAGGGGTCCTTGTAGGGAGCAGAGATCCTAAAAAAAGTTCTGAATAGGCCCATATCCAACTTTGAAACATCTGTCTTAAACTCTATCTTTTCCAGTACTCCATATAAAAAATAAAAAGCAAGTTTTATAGTGTTCATTTCTGATAAAGTCCCATGTATATTGAATAATGAATATAAGATTAAAAAAGTTAAAATCACTTATTGTAATTGATAATTATTTATGCATTAGTTATGTATAATAATTTGAATTGAATTATTTAGTCAATAATTTATATCAAAATTATTTATCTCAATTGATAGTTATTCATATAAAATTAATTAACATTAAATTATTGGTAATTAATTGTATAAACGTTTTCTTGATAACTGATCATTATTTATATTATAATTGTTTGGATTAAAAAACTGATACTTAATTATTTATAACAATTCGTAATAGTTTATATAAAACTATTTCATTCAATAGGTATTTTTTTAAAACAAATATTTATGCTGATTTGTAATTATAAAAATTATTTATGTTATTCAGGTAAATATTTATTTGAAATTATTCATGTCAATTATAACTATATATTTAAAAATATTCATGCTAATTGGTAATTATTCATATAAAACTATTTATGCTAATTATTAATAATTTATACAAAACTATTTATATCATTTGATAATTATTAATATGAAATTATTTGTGCTAATTGATAATTAATAATTTCAAAATTATTAATACTTAAAAATATTCATGTCAATTGGTAATTATTTGTTTAAAATTATTTACTTTAATTGGATATATTTAAATTACATCAGATAATTGGCATATAATAGAATATATAATTTTATCTAAGCATTTTATATCAGCAATATTTTTAAAAGAATTATTTACGTCCATTAGAAATAATTAGCATCAAATATTTATTTACACTACTTAATAATGAACTATAGTAAAAGTAATTACTTTTTTCAACTTTAGAAAGAAAACCTTAATTTAAAATGTTAACAGAAAAGATAAGTGTTCATTATTTTTTTCGATTTATTTTAAATGAAAGCTATTCCGTAAGAGGATTCTCCTTTCGTGACAGTAATAGAGAAAATAATCTTTTGAACCGCTGCAAATATCCTCAGAGATTTAATCATTTATTTTAATAAACAATTTTTTTTTTCAATATGAAAAGTTTTCTACTCACGAAATGAAAAGTTGAAAAACGGAAAGTAATTATTCGTCCTTTAATGGAGCTTACATGCCTAAAAGTGAGTTATTATTTACAGCTAGATGTGAAATAAATTATTACAACGAATGCATGTAACTAACAAAAATGAATATTTGAACAAAATTGTAGGGTGGTGCGTAATATAATTTTTATACGAATATCAATTATATTTATTGTCGTTGGGATAAAGGCCAACTTTTCGAACGTAGCCACTTAAATATTCATTTCGAAGGAAAGAAGTGCCAAGACTGTATCTGACCTATTTTTCTTTCATAATAATTGCCTGATACCCCAGAAGTTTGATTATGCAAGCCCGCATTAACCGTGTCCATTTTCATTAACTGATTTTTATAATACCGTTTTAAGGATTCTAATCACAATTACATAATCTGCACAAAAAAAGCTTTTAAGTTCCAGAATGGTTTATGAATGCTTGATAACCAGATCAAATGGTGTGCACCTATAAAAAATATGATAGTCTAGAAAGTGCAGAACATATTGTTTTATATATTTCTACAGTCACAGCTGTATAATCAAGTCCTGTAAAATCACCACCTTTTATATATATTTTTAGAATCTTTATTTAAAAAAGGAAGAAAATATATATTCGCAAACTGATATTTAAAAAGAAAAATGTTGTGAAAATAAGACGAATGATCATTTTTTTTATAACCGGCGCTGAACAGCTGACCCAATTCTGAGTTTACGACTATCAAGGTTCAACTCTGTAGCCTTGTAATTTTGAACAAAATCAAGAAGACAAAGGAACTCCTCAATCATGTATAGTGACAAACAAACGTGGATGATTTCTTGATGGAATTAACCGCATTTGCGTTGCATAAAGCGGAAAATCACGAAAACCTCCCCAGGTTAGTCTGACAGCAAGCGCTTTTAACTCATGATCCATCCACCACTGAGGATATTTTACGTTAGCCCTATTGCCAGTGCTAGTCAGGAACATAATTTGCATCAACCAGCCATCGCTGGGATTCGAACCTAGTCACCTCATCGGGAGGTGAAGGCGTCATCCTCCGTGCCACTGGGGCTCGATGAATGATTATCCTTTTTTTTAATAACTGTCGTTGAACAGCCGACCTAATTTTAAGTTCACGACTATCAATGTTCAACTCAGTTGCCTTGTAATTTCAAACTCAATCCAGAAGACAAGGGAACTCCTGGATCAAATATTGGGAGAGATTTGTCTTCTTGGAAAACTTTTTGATGGAACTAGCCCGCATTTGCGTTACATTGAGAGGAAAACCACCAAAACTGCCCAAGGTTAGCCTGTTGGAAAGGGGACTCTAACCCATGATCCGTCTACCACTGAGGATATTTTATATCAGCACTGCGGTCAGAGAAAGTGAGGTGTGGAATTCGTATGGACTAACCATTGCTGGGATTTGAACCTCATTGGGATCTCATTCAACCTCATTGGGACCTCATTCAACCTCATTGGTAAGCGAGTGCCCTATCCCTTGAGTCTTCACGAATGATTGTAGAATGATTATTGATCATATTATAGAAGGAATGAAATTCACCAAAACCTAGTTTATAAAGTTGTACTTCATTTCATTTCTTACTAAACATTATGCCTCGTAAAATTTTGCTGAACCTAATCGATCTCGATAATGATTGTCCCAGATTTTGATACCTTTTTTAATTTATTTCTAAAAATTAATCCCCGACTTCTAATGAGTATACTTTCTTAATTTCGCTCATTTTAAATATTATTGAAACACAAGGAACTAATTACAAAACACTCTATAGTAATGTCTAATAATATTAATGTAAATAAATATATGTAAATAAATATATGCAAATAAATATATGCAAATAAATATATGCAAATAAATATATGTAAATAAATGTATGTAAATAAATATATGTAAATAAATATATGTAAATAAATGTATGTAAATAAATATTTGTAAATAACTATATGTAATATCTGTACAGGATCAACAGCGAAATTCATGTTTGTCTAGTTCAATAATGAAATCATATTTTTGAAAAATTCTTATAACCGGATTCAAGTCAAACAATAAACTACAAAAAAAAACAAGTTCTGGATAAATAAATGAATGTTTAATTAGCGAATAACGCAAGTGCACTTAAAAAAAATAGGTGATTCATATAAAAAAGAAGAGCAGCAGGTATTCTGTAATATATTCCATCAAGCAGTAATATGAATTTGGTCACGATTAACAATATCAAGGTTGAATCAAGCAAGGCAAAGAAATTAATTTATTTAAAAACGTTTCTTTTTTCGCTCTTTTTTTGTTGAATGGCAATATTGAGTTGCACAGGTAAAGCAAAATTTAACGAAGCTAGATCTATATTACAATAATTTCTAATTTAATTTCTCTATTATTCAGATTAAATTCGATAATGATTCGGTGGATTATGATAATAAAGTTTTTTGTCTTTCTTAAAAATTAATCATAAATTCCTAATAACTATAAATTAATGAATTCAGTTTTTAATATTTGTAAATCTTTTTATATATAAAGGGTTGTGAATAAGGGACAATCTATACTAGGTCCGTTAAAGTAATATTTCGCCTCTTTTATCTCAATAATAGGGTCAGATTTAAGAAAACCTTTATTACATATGTTAATCAATTTCTTAATGAATAAATTGACGAATGTTTGGACTATATGCGAGAACCACTTGGAAATTTTGTCCATATTGATTTTTTTTTCCTCACTTGATTTAAAAGCACGTCTTGGGGTCGTCCTTAAATGATATCACGCTAGAAGGGGAGAGAACTAGGGAAATTGGTTGTAGGAGGTTGTAACAAGAAGCGTAGCATCATACATTGCGTTTAAAATAAAAATATGCAAAATATGATTAAATACCGTTATATATTTTTTCACTCATTTCACCAAACTATAAGTGGACATGCTATAAGTGGCCATTACTATAAGGGGACAAAGTTGAAATTTACATAGTCAAGAAATATACCGTTATTTTTGTGTCTATGCGCTTTTTCAAATTCTAAATGGGATTTTCTCGAAACTGCGTGATAGTTCTTCTTGAGTTCAATATTTAACCGGGATTGATTGAAAATTTACTATTTTTATTATTAATGTAGTTTCTACTGCACGTAAAAACAATTTTTATTGCGTATATATTTTTAGTTAATATGGTAACAAACATTTACTTATCCAATTCAGTTAGTTTAATGACAATTTGTGATATTAAAAATTTAAAAAAACAAGTCAAAATGAACTACATCTTTCTTATTCATAAGAATTTCAACGTAACACTTTTGAACAATGTTTCTGAATATGCATATTACCAAATTATGTAATAAGGAATCGATTTTTTGAATATTTTACAGTGTTGTTTTCTTTAAAAAAAACTAGTTTCATGTTAAACTTCATTAAAAAAAGTAAGAAGAAACTGGTTTTTATGTGTTTAATCAGGTACTGATTTTTTTTTTTCATTGATTTATAGTGAAAAGGTTTATATGTTATTAATACACATATATATAAATAAGAAACCGTAGAGTTACTAAGAAGTTGTTATAAATTAACATAGAATTATTTTCTTCAAATGTTTTGCATATAAAATTGATAAAACTCGGAGATAAAAAAGCTTTTGATATACTCAGCTTGATTTTTCTGTTAAAACTTGCGTTCTAATTTATTGAAATTATTTAAATATTTAAATTACATTTTCATTATTTTAAAATGATATTTTGTGTACAATCTTCATAATTTAACATTTACATGATACAAGAGTGCAAAAACGATACAAGTGAAAATTTTTGTTTTGCTATGAAATTTATAAATACCTTTAATTTTGAAAAATTCCGAAAAAAAATAGTGTTTCTTAAACAAAAGAAAAGATGCACGGCATTTCACTACGTTACTTTAATTTTACTTAATAAAAAAAAGTATAAGTTTTTGTTCGAATATATCGAAGAAACTTAAATCTCCTTAATTTCTTGAATACGCTAGTTTTTGAAGATAACAACTAATTAATATTTGATCTATAATAGAGATATGAACGAATATCCGTAAATGAGATAATATTTTACTCAATATATATCAAGACATTTTCTACGATTCCTTACCCTCACAGGAAGGAAATGCTTTTTTTTTATCTTAAGAATCGATTACAGCTGTTTAATATTTTTTCGTTTTATGGAGTTTTTCTCTCCTTTTTTCGCTTGTTAGTTTATTTTCTCCTGCGTCATTTCCGATTGCTCATATCATGCACTATTTAACTTTATTAAATAAAATTCATTAAAAAAAGGAAGGGGTTACGTACTCTTACAGCTAAAAAAGTAAGCATATTTTGAAATTTATTTCTTGAGCGAAAAAATTTAATTAGTCAGAATTCTAAAAAAAAGTCCCATGTGATACAAGTACTCAACTTCAAAAAAATAATTTTTTTTTAAAGCCTTACAAAAGATAACGGCAACAGTGCAGATTTCCCTTGGTAAAGTTTTTTTTGAAGTATATTTGGCAGAGCTTGTAACGCCTGCAATTTTTAAAGTTGGGATAGCAATATTTTTTTAAGTTTATATTCAAATAGTTTCAGAAGTACGAATGATTACTTTACCAATTTTTACAAAAAATCGCTCACTTCTTTAGAGAAAAATTGAGGCATCTTTTCAGAACATTTCCAAAAATTCCTTTAACAACAAAAATTAAATGAAGTAAAAACATAATTGAATAAAATAAAATAATCTTACGGACTTGGATTAAGTAGGATTTTAGCTCTTTCCTCGTGATGGAGGAGAATACTCGTCTTCTGAGAATATTTGCTTTTGAAACGAGATAACTCGTCATCTACACAAGGTTTATCTGCGTTATTGTAGCGTGTGAAGTTATTAGCTTTTTATTTATTTTAATATTTTTTATTTTAATACTTTTTATTTTAATATTTTTCATTTTAATATTTTTTATTTTAATACTTTTTATTTTAATATTTTTTATTTTAATATTTTTTATTTTAATATTTTTTATTTTAATACTTTTTATTTTAATATTTCTTATTTTAATACTTTTATTTCAATCTTTTTTATTTTAATATTTTTTATTTTACTATTTTAGCTTATCATTTTTATTTCATTATTATTTTATCATTTTTATTTCATTGTTATTTTGTCATTTTTATTTCATTATTATTTTATCATTTTTATTTCATTATTATTTTATCATTTTTATTTCATTTCTATTTTATCATTTTTATTTTATTACTATTATTATTTTCATGTCTATAAGCACGGATAAGTCATTAGAATGAGCGTTGTAATTGATTACAATTGGTTATTATTTTTTTGAAATAAAATAAATATATTTTAAAGGAATTAGCTTTTTTTGTTTATTTCAGTGCTAGTGCTGCTGGGGCCCTATTAGCACAGATGGTGGGACAAAGGCGCGCCATTGTTGTCATGAAATTTTTAAATAATCATTTTAAACTGTAAGCTCATCGATGAAAATTTGTTCAAGTTATGAATTCGGCAGTCATGAAAAAAAATGTAGCTACTGGTGAGGGGCTGAGCAGAAATTGAGAATTCTTAGATATTTTTATGTACAGTAAGCAAAAGAAAAAACGAAACACTTTGAATAACCTTTGATCTAATAATCAGATTTTCTCGTACCAGAAATTATTCTCAATGGTTCAAAGGTTTGACCTAAAATATGCTAATTAATTAAGGCAGACTATATTTTAAGATAGAAAATCAGGAAAAACGTACTTCCTCTGATTAAAGTGTCTTTTTTTTCAACTCATTAGGATTCTTGACCCTCAAAATAAGGAAAAAATAGCCGCATATGGTACTAGTATTTTTCATTTTTAAAAATGGTTGGAAAAGTTTCAAATAGTAATAAGATATAAAAAATATTTACACGATTTTGAATAATTTTTTAAGTATCAAAAGACGAAATTTAAGCAAAATCGGACGAGTAGTTTTTGAGAAATCAAACTTTAAATATATGATTTTTTAAAAATTTGATAACTCAGAACTATTCGGCCGATTGTGCTCAATTTTCTTTAGCCACTTAAAATTACATTCTTTAAAATGATGTATTAGTTTGAATACCTTACAAATCGAAATTTTTGCTAATGTTATTAAATTAAATAATAAAAAAATGCAAATATATTTACAGTAAAATTTTATTTTGCAAGGAATTATGTTCGGATAAACGAATTTTATGATTGTGTGCAAAAATTTTTCAATTAATTTAAAAAGCTCTCAAGTTATGGAGATATACGCAAGAAGAAAAATCAACATTAAGTTGCCCGAACTTTCAATCGCTCTCCTGACCAAACTATTGGTACAGTATTTTTCAAGTTGCGACTACACCTCATATTTTATGGATCCAGAATCTGAATCCTTCAAAAAAAATATATATTTATATTGCGCATCATTCATCATTTAAAATATCATCATCATTCATCATTTAATAATATTTCAAAATTTCCTGCAGTGGCCTTTACCCTTAAAATTTTTCACACATGCTAGTTAAGATACTATTAAATAAAGCTAGAATAGATATATTAAATTATATTATGTAAGACTATATTGGTGGTAAAATGTCAGGTATGCTCAGTAATAAGTTCTGGTAATTAAATTTGATAATTAAATCGTATTTTTATTGAAGAAACATAACTTTTACAGATTTTTACTCTTAAAATATTGGTTCAGCTGTAATCTGAAAAATACAGCTGTGATCGTTCTGTCAAGTGGTTGGATGAAAGTTGGATTCGTTATTGTTTATATTTTAAAAGATTTGTTTTTAAAAATAATTTTGAAAAAAAAAGATTATCACAAATTACTTATTATTATTATTACATTTTCCTTTAATTTTATTTGAACCGTTTGAGAATAATAAGATAGAATGTCATACTAAATAAGGTACTTTTATGCGTAAGAATTGCATGTTAAAATCAATAAAAAAATTACATAAATTAATTCAATAATTAGTACTGGAAATGCGACAAATGAGAGTTTTTTTATTTAAAAAGTTAAATTGTCAATGCGCATTTTTTCCGATCAATTTAAATTATTTAAAAATAAACTACCTGTTTGAAAAAATTAAGAATTATTTATAGATTTTAATGATTTTTATCTATGAAGAAGAATATAACCAAATCGGAAACTATTTAATAAAATGTGATATCGTTTTTAAAAATTTTCAATTTTTAGCTTCAGAGGATTATTTTTAAGCGTGAAGTATATATTGTTTAAAATTCAAGCTTTGTTTACAGTTCTCGCCACTCAAACTGTTTTCTTTTTTAGTTTCCCCAGAGAAAGAATTTCGAAGAACACCATTAGAGGGAACATTAAGAGGCAACAATTTAAACAGATTTGAAAAATGCATCTTTACATTTAGAGCATTCGTCTGGGTTTTACTGTTGATTACATAATTAAAAGGAAATGTAAAGTACTCATTTTCTTTTACTTGAGATAATTAGTAAGACATCTTTATTGAATTTTGCATTCAGGGTCACATTATCAGAGAGAATGAGTTATTTTTCTTGAAACTGAAGGCGAAGATTAATTATAATTAAAATTTCCTTATTTTTTGCAAGAAGTGCATTTGACTTACAGATCTGAATCAAGAAGTATTGTAGTTTTGTTTCGAATTCGAAGAGACCACCTCAAAAATGTTAACGCGAAGTTTTAATTTGACAAATTAATGAGTTAAATAATTAAAACAATTCAATAATTAATTAAAAAAATTCGTTAATTAATAAAAGCAATTCATTCATTAATTTATTCTGTGTGAATATTTTTTTCAAAAAGTTTAACTCTTTTTATTTTTTTCCCTTTTGACTTTTCAAAAAAAATATTGTCGTATTAATTATTATTAATTACTCAGTAACAACACCAAACTTAATGATTTTTATAGGAATAAAAAACAAGAATGTTATGATGAATGGGGGAAAACAAAAAAAGGTATTCTTTGAATAGCTTTTGGCCTAATAATTAGAATTTTACGCATAATGTTGCAATTTGAAAGGTTAAACGGTCCTATCTTAATGATGCGTATTTCTTTACGATAATTTCAGCAGCCAAAACAAACAGAAAAATATGCTATGTCTAAATCAGTAAGCTTTTTTTTCCGTCGGAGTTCTTGTCACCAAGATTTTTTTCTATCGGAGTTCTTGTCACCAAGATTTTTTTTCTATCGCAGTTCTTGTCACCAAGATTTTTTTCTATCGGAGTTCTTGTCACCAAGATTTTTTTTATCGGAGTTCTTGTCACCAAGATTTTTTTCTATCGGAGTTCTTGTCACCAAGAGTTTGAGGTAAACCACAATCTAAAATAGTATACTAGTTCGGATAACGCAGCCATCGCAAGATTATCCGTATCCCTTAATGTTATTTTTACTTTTTTTGGCTTATTTCGCTTTCTCTTTGAAACTAATTGCGCTAAACTATGAAACTTAACAAACATGCTTACTGAAGAAAAAAAAATTATCAGAAAATAATTTCTTGCACATTATTTGATTGTTATTTATTTCAGAAAGAATATAAAGTTATTTTGAATTGTAAGGTTTAGAGCATTTTACATCCTTTTTAACTAGATATAATTTTAAATGACGAAAGCTAATATTTGGGCAAAATAAATATTAATATTCAAAAATAAATATTTTTCAAATTTTATATCAGAAACTATTCAACCAATTTGTTTTCCGTCTGAAATACGGCATGCTTCTTCTAAATAAATACGTTCTTATGTCTTCTTGTGTTACTTTACTTAGCGTCTGTACAAATTTATAAGCATATCTTGGCTACTGTACAATGAGCAGAAAAAAATGAGTCCCTCTGAATAACTTTTGATTTAATCATCGGATTTTCTCATGCTAGGACTAAAACTTAATCTTTTGATGTGGTGATCTCAAATATGTTAATTAATTTCAACAGACGAAATAAGACAAAAACGTACTCTCTCCGAATAAGCATACCATTTTTCGTCAAATGTTCAGTTTTCACCATATGGGGTAGCTGTAATCTGGGAAATATGGTCCCAATAGTTTGGTCAGGAGAACGGTCTAAAGCTTGGAGCCCTTAATGTTAATTTTAATTTTTCAGTATTTCAGTATATCCCTAAAAAATTTAAGTGAATTACCAAATTTTTGTACACAATTATAAAATTTATTTATCTAATGATAATTTCGAGTTGTAAGGTAGGAAATTTTTTACATTTCGATAAATAATATAGTTTTAAGTAGAAAATTACAAAATTTGAACCGAAATCTGTCGCATAGTTCTTATAAAAAAATCAAATTTTAAATACTAAGTTGTGTATTTAAAATTCGATTTCTCAAGAACTACTCCTCTAAATTCGCTCAAATTTTGTATTTTGTCATATACAATTGCATATACTTCAACTTTCAAAGTTTTTCTTGACTTTTATTAAGTAAAATAATAAATAATTATAAAATAATGAATAATAATAAAATAACAATAAAATAATAAATAACAATAAAATAATAAATAACAATAAAATAATAAATAATTATAAAAAATTTTAAGTTTTATATAATAATTTTTTGTATGGAGTTATTTTGGATTAATGAAATTTGATATTTATTTACAATAACTTTTTCAATTCACTTAAAAAGTTTTCGAGACATCGCAAAATAAGCAAAAAGTAAAATTAACATTAAGGGGTTCATACCGGGGACCGTTCACCTAACTAAACTTTCGGGGCTAAAAATTCCCAAATTATGCAAATTGTAGCTACCTCTTATATTTTGAGGGTAAGAAATGTAAATTCGCACAAAAAAAGGTATGTTTATTCAGAGAAGGTGCGGTTTTGAACCAGATTCCGTAATTTAAAATACCGTCTGCACTAACTAAGTAGCATGTTCGAAATCGCCCCCTGGAACCATTAAGTTTGAGCCCTAGTACGTAAATTCCTATTATTAAATCAAAAATTATTAAAGGGTTTTATTTTGCTCACTGTACATCTTACCACGTAAAAATTCAATGATTAAAGGTTATTAAAGGTACAAGGACAACTTTTGTATAATTATTTTGTTTACTGTTTATTGACCGAATATACAAAATAGGAGACTACTTTCTTTCAATTTCTTCTCCTGAAAAGATTCTATTATGTCTAAACAAGGATATGCTTCCACAACAAGCTTCTTAGAATATTATTGATCTCAAAAAAAGTCCATTTCGATCTTATTTTCTTTAAACTTTAATCCAGAAAACTATATGAATTTAAATTCAATTTTTAAGATTCTGAATAAATAAAAAACAACAATTCATTTTTTTATTTGAATAAATGTCATCTAAAAAATCCTCAAATGGAAGATAATCTAAATAAAACTAGAATACTAACAATCTATTCTCAGAATATTAATTTAATATTAATAATAAAGAGAAGTATTTCGTTATTTAAAACTTTTATAGGGCATCAGTTTGTATTTTAAGGGAAATGAAAACTATTTCAATAACGGTAGAATTTTTTTTATGTTTCAAAAAGCATTTTCTTGAAAATTTAGTTTTCCTTTTCATCTATTTTATACTAAATAACATGTTATTATTTGCTCAAAGCAATTTAAGGTAAGGTAATGTAAGAGCATAGTTCCACCAACATAATTTTGTCGAGAATATTTTCAGTCACAAATCGAATGTTTTGTCTATAAAAATAATGTCTGTTTTATGATTGTTATGTTGTTAATTATGTTGTTACGGTTATGTTGTTAACTGGCTTTAAGATTACATTCAATTAATTTGAAATGTTATTAAAAAAATTTAGATTGCTCCAAATTAATTTTTAAAGTTAATAAATTTTGAATTTCGATTCGATTTAATTTTAATTCTTGATCAACAAAATTTGAGTAGTCATGGTCTAAAAAATATGGTTTCAAATTTTTCAGCCGAAAAGGATAAAAATTTGGGCCCCGTAATGTTATTTTAAATTCGCCATATTTTAAAGAGATAAAAAAAATTAGCTTTAACCATGTAAAAAAATTTTTTTATATGTAATTAATTTCTTATTTGATAATTTTTGGAAACAATTTGAATTGTTGGGTGTATAAATTTTCAATAATTTCTAACTCGGTAGTTTTATATGAATATGATTGTTAATTATTTCTTATAATGTTAATTATTTCAGTTAATATTATCTTGTTAATTATTTCTTTCTTATGAATCGATTAATTTCTGATTAATGAAATTTCAGAAAGTCATATTCCTAAAGTTTCATTTCTCAATTAGCTTTAACCATGTAAAAATAATTTTTAATATATAATTAATTTTTTATTTGATAATTTTTGGAAAAAATTTGAACTGTTGGATGCATAAATTTCCAATAATTTTTAACTCGGTAGTTTTATATGAATATGACTGTTAATTATTTCTTATAAATATGAATGAAATCGGTCGATTAGTTTCTGATTAATGAAATTTAAAAATGTCTTATTCATAAAGTTTCATTTCTCAAGAATTGTTTAGCTTAAATTTTGTATTTTATTTTATTTAAAATTGCCTAGTTTAAAAAGATGAAAACTTGGTATACCTTACAACTCAAGATTTTTAGTCTATTATGAAATAAAACTTTTAAAAAATGCAAATAATTATTAAAAATTATTTTTTATATTGAATAATTTTTTGATAAACGAATTTTATAATTGCGTGCCGAACATTTTTGATTTGTTTAAAAAGAAATGACGTAGCAAAACAAAATTTAAAACTAGCACTATCCCTGACTTTAGCTTAATGTTTAACTTAATGCCTTAACAACTAGGTCCATATTATCCAGATAATTAGTATCTTTCGACATTTGCCAGCATAAGTGATAAATACTGATAACTAACAAAAATATTTTATTTAATTTTTACCATAAATGCATACTAAATATTGACATTTGCCAATTGACATTTGCCTAAGTCATTCTTAGAACAAAGTAAAACATTTTGGTGTATAGTTTCCTCCATTTTGTATGTAAGGTAAATTCAATTTTCTACAGAGCATACAGTTCATTTTTTTTACATTTTCACTGTAATAGTTTAATATATATATATGGTCCCTACACCGCCCGCCAGGGGAGAAGACGTGTTTCTTCCGCTCTCCTTATTTACGAATAGATTTTTATTTATTTATTTATTGTTTTTCGTTTATTTGTTTACTTATAACATATATTTCCATGCGCATTAGTCTCAATTATGGCTTCATTGCAAAAACATTTCATTTAAAAAAGGAGCACATTTTTAGTAATATATTCACACTAATTCTTTCAAACAATTGTTATTTTGTCAATTTTATATAATATTTTTGCATGATAACTATACTGCCTTACTTAAAAATGTATTTAGTTTACCTCCACCAAAAATAGAGGTAAAAATTTTTACAGACTTAATATAATACTTAAATATAATAAGAAATACTTAATAATACTTATAATACTTAATAATACTTAAATATAATAAGAAATATACAAAACAAATACCTCTAAAAGTTACTGACTAAGAAGAAAATTAATAGTTTATAAAAAAAATCTCTCTCTTATTTTTTCAGTTAACACATGTGTGTTTATTTATTGCGTAGATTTTTAAGACTCTAAACCTCTCCGTATCAGCGGCTATTGATACTAAACAGTTTTGTCTATTTATTTATTTATAAATTCAGACAGCATAGTTTGTAGCGCATGCAGGCCAAATTCCTACTTTCTGCCCAGTGATCACAGGCCTTGGGATTTTAAACACTCCACGTCATTCTATGTGCTCCCATTTCAATTACATCCATGGTTACATTTTAAAATAGTTTATCATTTATTACTTTACTACAAATTATTATGAAAATCGTTTTTAATTATTTTATCTCTAAATTAAATCCTTTATTATTCAACTTCTTATTGTAATGTCAATTTAAATAAATTTAAATTCTTGACTTATTCCCTCAAAATAAATACTAATTTTATTGAGAACTGTCTAAAATAATTTAGAAATTCAGAAACCATTTAAAAAATTTAGTTCATCCTGAATTTCAAAAGTTTAATCTTCTGTTTACGAACATTATAGAGAATCAGTAGTCAAATAACAAAATACTTTTAAGGCTTCTGCGTAATTCTTATTAGGTATTCACTAAATTACATTAATTAATAAGTCTTTTAAAATGCTTGTAACTTTAAAAGCAGTGATGCACTTCAATTAACTCTAACGTGAGGGGACTGAGTTGTAAATTTGATTTCCATTAGGAAGTGGGTTTATTTTAACAACTGCAATTCCTTTTCGATTAAAAATTACAAATAATATTGTAATAGAATTTTAACAGAAAACATTTTCGTGAAACAATACTAAGTAACTAGGAATAATTTAATCAGGAAAGTTCGAAAATTATGCCAATAGTATTTGCGTTTAACTTTTCAGACACAATATATTAAATGCGCTTTAGTACGTATGAGTATTTAAAAACACAGTTATTAAATTAATATTCAAAATTGAAAATGTTTTCATTATGTATGACTAAATAATTTCACAGAGGGCTTATTTCGCAAAAACTAGTTCAGGTGTTTTAATAAAAAAAATATATAAAAAAAAATTAGTAAGCCAGAAAACTGATTCTAATTTGAAAAATTTGAATCAAGGGGTCTAGATAGTTTCGATTTCATGGAAGAAGCATAAATGCATAACTTTTTTGATTTTCTATAACTCAATATGTGACTTAAAATTCTATATTTTTTACAGAAGTTTAACATTAGCACAGACTTAATTTAACCGTAAAAATTTATGAAAAGATGCAAAAAAAATTTAAATTTGAGTGAAGGAAGAGATACTATGATGTTTCGCACTCACAATAAAAATCATGCTAATGACTTGAAAATTTTTTTAATAGGCATGCATATGTACTCCTTTTAAAACCATGCTTACTCAAAGAAATTGAAAAATAAAAAATATTTTTTAAGTTGAAAAAAAACTTAATTTTTTGAATGTTTATGTAAAAAAATATTTATTATGATCCCCTCCAAAATATAAAATATTTGCTAATATCCAAATGCTAGCATAAGTTTGAGGAACATGCAGTACTCAAACAAATTTCCGAGTTTTAACTAACAAGGTTTATTAGAAGTCGTGAAATCTTGCTCGTCAGTTGAATAAACTTGAATTCAGAAAAACAGATTAAGAAAACGTAAAATAAATAGAGTAATAATGAGTTTGCAGCCGATTCTAATTACGAAAAAGGAAGTATTATTTTCTGATTTAAATGACTGGGTTTTAGAATATATGATGTAATTATGGAAGTTTTTAGTATTATTTTATACTTAGTGTCAAACTGCTCAGAACAACATAGATCCTAACATATTTTTTTCAAAAAATTTAAAATTTAGCAAAAACAAATCTAGATGCCTTATAAGATTTTAGAGCTTTAACCTCCTGGACCACATTTTTAGTGGGAATGCTTTTTAAAGGAAATAAGCAATTTTTATAAATAAAATATTTTTATAAGCACATTTCAATAAAATGCTTCGTATTTAAAGAAATTATATAAATGAAAAGAAACACGTCAATTGTTTAACTTTCTTTTTTGCTTTTAACTTCCCTCTATACAATTAAAAATGAAATTCATCACATTCTTGTCTTGTTTTATAGTCTTCATAAACAATTCGAACTTGTTATGTTGCTCTATTTATAATGAAATGTCTAGGTATTTTAAAATTTATTTAATTATTGTGCAGTTTTGAAATCAAAAAGTTCTTGAATCATATAACTACTTCACTCTAAAAATCCTATTTCGAAAGGATATTAAAACTTTTTATTACAAATATTTTCCTACACCTCTAATAAGCAATGATCTACATCATTTGAAATTGACTAAATTTCATTTTTCATTGACAATCTTTTATGAAAAATCAGTTTTATGTAATTTTTTCATACGAAGAAATAGGTATTTTTCAAGACAACTGTAAGAAATAGAAGTACATCTTTTTCAACAAGAAATATCAAATGTTAGAACAAATTTTAACAATTTAAAACTGCAATCTAGTTTAAATAATTGCATTAATTTCGAAGCTATTTACCCCTTAACGCACAGATGTTTTGAAAAAAACCGGCCGAAAAAAATCTATTTTTTTACTGTAAAAAACACACTTTAGAACACAGAAAAAACGCATTTTTAATTCTCGATTATATTCGAGTGTGAAAAATTATAGCAGCATAAAATACAATGCCGCTCGAATTATCTCGAGTGGGCACAGTTTGGCCTGTTTAGCGTGCTCAAATTAACTCGAGCACGCAAGTTAAGAGGTTAATGTATAATTTTTAATAATTTTTTATGTATAATTTATAATTAAAGCTAAAAAGAAAGGACAGTAAATGTAATAAATTTCTAAAAAAATAAATTGAAACTCTATTTTTCGAAAATGAGAATAATAAAAGCTAATTTTATAATTATATAAAAAAAACTATTAAAATTCCCTTAACAAATAATGCATCTAAATTAACTAATCACATACTAAACATATACAGTACTACAAAGTATATATTAAATTCATAATTGTAAATAGCATGCAAATTTTCGTATTCAAAAGCTGTTATTTAAATGACATGATAGATGGATTTTAAAATTTTGTATAAAACTGAAACAAATAATATGAAAATATTACTTGATTAAAAAACTTCATTGGTTTCAAAAATATGCAGATGGAGATAAAAGTTGACATGTTTCTACACTGAGAAAAAATTATGGTCAAAACTAACAGAATATCGTCAAATTTACAGTGTTTCTGACTTTATGGTAGCACCAAAAAACAAGGTAATTTTTACAGAAGCGCTTCGGTAATGTCTTTTTAGTAAAATAAATAATAAAATATGATTTTTATTACCATGCTGTTTGGTAGTACATGTGGTAAAATTAGGTAATTTTATGCAAAAGCCGGTAAATCTAACTGTAGTATAAAGTAAGATGACGCAGAAATGTTAAATTTGATTGGTTATTGGTTATTGCAATTACATAAATTTTCAGGCTTGTGTGCTCAAAATACTTATAAATCTTCGTCAAGTAGAAGAGGACAGATAGCACAATAGGAGAGACAGCACGAAGTAGTACCGCCTCCAATTCATTTTCAACCTTAAATTTGATTAACTCCATTTTATTTAGCAAACACTTGTTAATTTTGTTTCGAGTCAGTTTTTTTCTTCTTCCTATTCAAGCTGTTAGTTAGCGTCTACCAAAATTTTAAATTATAAAAATTATGCATTTGTCAATGTATAAATACACGAAGAAGGCTGAACTAAATTAATAGCCTGTTACTTAATAAATGTCCCGCAGTGGACTGATCGTTAAGACACGGTTCCCAGCAGATCACCGAAGTCAAGCATCACTAGCTGTGGTCAGTGGGAGGGTGGATGACCACTTGGATTAGTCTGCGTAGGGACCTAGGGTGTGCGGCATTGGTCCTCGTTAAACTGTTCTACCGTAAAGTGCTCGACTTCGCGTGGAGGTCGTCGGGCTACTGATGCGGGGGTGCCATCCCCTCCGCAGAGGATAAAATTGCGAGGGCATGTCTTCGGATCATCCTCAAGGATGTTTCCCAGACAGTAGCCAATAGCCCATTGTGTAGCTCTAGTGCGACGTAAATAAACTACAACAACAACATGTATTGGTTTATGTTTATTTACTGTTATGCACACGTGTGCAAGCTTGTGTGCTCATTGCAAAGCTCCACTAATATGCCGTTTTTAAGTAGATATACAAATTGCATAAGATAGAGAAAGGCAGCACACACATATAGCCTGGAACAGAGTGAGATTCGAACTCAAACTAGCTACTTCTACGTCGCAATAAATACATCTTTGTAATGTTTTTCTCAAATTTGAGCAATCCTCTCTTTAATTTGAGTAGGGCTTATTAATGATAGTGGAAATAAAAATAAAATGAAGGTAGGGAGGTAGCGGGTTCGAATCAAAACGTAACCATAGATATGTAACAGTAAGTAAATAGGTTTGGTTTAGATACATATACAGGGTAATGTGCTTAATGCAAATAAATGCAATTCTCTTGTGAAATTGCAGAACAGATAGCTTAAAAAAAGAGAAAGACAGAGAAAGATATTGAACCCACTACCTCTACGCATCTGAGCGTTTGGCAGAAGGCCAACCTCCCGCGGCAATGAGGGACACCAATAATATATGGATGTTTCACTTAAACCTCACCGTGCAGTATCGCTATTCCGCTTACCGCTCTGGCACGTATATTGAATGGGTTCGAATTCTGCTTAAACTTTCGATGTATATTCTTGCTGTCTTTCGCAAAATTGTGCTATTTGTTTTTAAAACTGAAAAGAGTTTTTAAGCCATTCAAAAGAACAACATTCGAAAGGAAACCCTCACATGTACGATAAGGCAAAGTACTTTTATTTACGTCGCACTAGAGCTGCGCAATGGGCTATCAGCGAAGGTCTGGAAAATATCCCTGAGGATGATCCGGAGATAGCATTCATGCATCGCATCCTGTTTTATAGATAAGAGGCATTCACACATCATCTTTCCATCCGCAAATCGTAATTTTGACCTGAACCAAAGCAAGATCTATCTCCGATGCAGTACCCCCAGAAGCATTGATTTGTTATGGGAACTTGGAGGACTTTGTGACCCCGGCAAATTTAGCGCGTACCAGACATCATTTTGTACACGTGGAGTCTTCGGCCTGAGGGAATCGAACTCACGACCTCTTGGACATGGTCCCAAAGCCCTACCAGCTAGGTTATCCCAGCCAATCCGACACATGTACATAAATAAATAAATTACACTACCTTATAAAAGCTGGATAAAACAGTCACCTTAGTATGGTATATCTGAGTTTATTATCTCTAAAACACTTTATATAAACATTTAAAACCCTCATTCTTGTCCCTTTTGACCATTGTTATAATTGAGAAATTATGTTTGAATAAGAAATAATTAACAGTCATCTAAATCTTATCAACTATTTTAATAAACTGTCATTTTAAATAAACCGCAGATTATTATTGTTCTACCTGAAAAGACGAAAAACATTAAAAGGTTGAAATTACCAAATAAGCGATAAAATGACAGTTCTGAATTTCATTTTGGTAATTTTATCGTGATACTTTGGAGTTTGGAATAAAAGACATTTATTTGGTTACATTTACTTTTGAGATTTGTATTTGTTAGTAAATTATTATAATAAGAACTATAATTTTAAAAAGCTGACTTACCCTTAACCCGTAACAACGAGCAGTAAAATTACCACATGAATGGTTTAAATACCGTATATTTTGGTTTAATTTTTAGAATTGTGGTTTCATTCATCGAAAATGTTTTTACCATACACGTATGGTGATTTTAACAGAATTTTTTTTTATCCATGCAGTGCTCAAAAATTGGCTCCATTTTCCTCGAATTTCCAGACGTAAATAAGAAGAAACAAAGGTTATATGAAACATAAAACATTAAGTTGCCAACGAAAATTTCAAAATGAAAGTGGAAAACAAAACTAGAAAAACTGCAGTAGCCAAGCGTGCAAAAAAGATTAAATAAATGAAAATAAGGATGAAAAACGGAACAAGAAAAAATACTGTGGACGAGAAGGGCAAATCAGGGTAAAATGCATTTCCACGTGTTATGGAGCGGTAGGGGGAAACCATTGTCGTTAACACGGGAATCACCATTCATATGAATGAAACAAGATTCCAAAGCAGCAAGATGAGCTGATGTGACTAGGTTATAAAACATTTTGGCACAGTCAAATTTGATTTTATGCCCTAGATTGCAACAATGGGCAGCAATTGATGATTCATCAAATTCTTGATAACGGATTATCGTGTTTCACAAATCTAAACTTTAAAGGTTGTTTGGTTTGTCCAATGTAGCAAAGTTCACTTTGCCAAGATATGTGGTAAATGCCCCAGCTATTTTCGATACTGGTAGCTTATTTAGAGACTTAAACTTAATTTTTTAACAGAGGCATAAAATTGATCTTAAAACTAAAACGAGAGAGAATATTAGCAATATTCTAGCGAAGGGGTGAAAAAATGGTAAATTAACACCAAGTTCACGGTAAGGATTAAGAGAATGGGAAGAACCTTTAACTTTCTGGTACTATACACTGTAAAAAATTCCAGATCAAATTAGTGTAAAAAGCAAAGGCTCCTTGATTGCAGCATCCATAAAATCCATATCATTGTAAAATTTTATGCCGTAATTTTTATTACCGTATTATTATGCCTATAATTGCGTATTATTATGTATATAATTTTTATTATGCCGTAATTAATTACAGCAATATTTATTTAACTATGGTGATAGCAAAATAAATATTACTGTAAAAATTACAGTGTATCAGATTATCTGTTCCGTAAAATTTTTACAGTAAAAATATATTTTACGGTAAGAAGTATAAGCAATCTGAGTGACGGTACTTTTTACCGGAATTTCATTCGGATTTTTTTACTGCACATTGCATTTAATTTGTTTAAATTTTATTTAATCTTACAATATTTCTTACGAAGAAATATTGTATTAGTCATTTTTAGTTTCTTCAGTTTGGTCCAGTTTCTCCCAATGTCGTGGAGGAAATAGGTTTTTTCCGAGCAAAATTCTAACGCTATTTACAAATAATAATAACAACTTAGAATACAACAAGAGGAGAAGTTAGTTTAAATGCGATTAATTATAATAAAATTAAGCACAATAACATATTTTAAGTAATTTTGATGACATGTGAAAGTAAGATCAAAGGAATATTATTAAATAAGTGTATATCTAAAATGGCGAATTAAGTCCAAAACTGTTAATGTAACGAATATTTAATAGATTTTAATAATTTTTTTATAAAAATTAATCATTTCTGAGTTTTGTTTCATAAAACCATTCGTTTTACTCGTCTTATTATCTCTGCATTGTAATCAAGAATGTTTTTAATATTTTAATTGTCATAAAAACTGCAGTGTTGAGGAAATTGTAAAATCTTATTTTCTTCCTCGCAGTAATTTTGATGACATGCGAAAGTAAGATCAAAGGAATATTGTTAAATAAGTCTATATCTAAAATGGCGAATTAAGTCTAAAGCTGTTAATGTAGCAAATATTTAATAGATTTTAATAAATTTTTTATAAAAATTAATCATTTCTGAGTGTTGTTTCATAACCATTTGTTTTACTCGTTGTTAAAAGCTATTATCTCTGCATTGTAATGAAGAGTGTTTTTAATATTTTAACTGTCATAAAAACTGCAGTGCTGAAGAAATTGTAAAATCTTATTTTCTTCCTTGCAGGAAAAACATAAAGTCACTTTAACTTAAACTGTTGTGATATTTTCACAACCACACAAAAAATAAATAAATAAAAAATAAAAAAATATCTTAACCGCAAATATATTGGTAGGTCGAAAGTCAGTTTTCAAATTATTTATGTTAGGTGTTGAAGAAGAAGTTTGAAAAGTCCTTGAATTTTTATTTTCACTGACTATTTCATGGTTCATGATTAAAAACAAAACCTCTTTTATTCACAAAAGAAATAATATTCCCGTCTATAACAAGATCAGAACCGGAACTGTATGAAGGACAAAAAGATTCACATCGGTAATTGAAAGATGTGTATGGATTACACTTTTTTAATTGACTAGGGGGCTGCACCTCCTGCTAGTTAACACTCGCTAATTACCGTGAGCCAATAAAATTAAAAACTGCACGAAAATTCAAATCGAAGAACCAAAACATTAAAAAGTTTTTAAAGAAACAATTTAATTTCAAACAAAATAATCATTTCACTAATTAATCAGTAACGAAGTAATCATTTTATTAAATACGTTTAAATTATAAAATTCCAACATGAAAAAAATTTAATAACTTTCATACGTTTAAAAATTCATAAAGGATTGAAATTGACAAATAATTTCATCGGAAATTAAAATAAAAAAATCGAAAGGAGGAAGGAGTAATACTTAAATCAATCACACATTCACACAACACTTTTCGAAAGCTCCATCGTCATATGAAATGATGCTTTTTTGTGAATAATAGGCTATTTTCATAATTGTTGTAAGTTTACAACAGATACTCATGACTGTTAGGACATCATTAGCCTATCTATAGCCTCTATGTTTATTCTGAAGATGGCACAAAACGTAAATATGGAAAAAGTTACAATATTATTAAGAGAATATTATTATATATTTAAAGACTTATAATATTGAAAGACTTGTAATATTTAAAGACTTATATATTTAGAAACTTATTCTAATGCCGGATCATTTGGGCTCATAAAAATGTGCAAAAACTGAGAATAAGGCAGTCATTTTGATTATTTTCTTTTAGGAGGGAAAATATCGCTGAATTGGTGATTTTTAAAAACGTTTAATAACTTTTATAAGAATTAAGTTATGTGTCCATTCTAAAAAAGCCTAGATAAATATATATAGGGTAAACCAACCAGTGAAGGAACACTACCCAGTGAAGGAGCATTTCATATATATTGATTAAAAATAAGAATTTGAAAGTTTTTCTTTCGATTGATTGGTAACAATAGGTTACTGCCGAACAATCGAAAGTCATCTAGCAATGTTTTGGATTACCAGGTCAAATAGACTTCTCTGGAAAAATTTTTGAATTTGTTATTATCTCTGCAACACATTGTTTCTTTGAAAAAATTGTAAGGTGAGTGTTTGTATTTATATGTTTGAAGTGGAATTAATTGCATGTAATAGTTTTATTTTTCTCACTGTGAAAAAGAAATTTCAAAATATAGTTATTGAAGTTACGTTTTATTTTTTTAAGCATCATAGCATAATAAAGTACTGAGATAAGGGGGTGTTTATTCACTGGATCACCAAACGATGAAAAACCAGTGAAGGAACAAGTGTTCCTTTACTGGGTTTTTTTCTAAGTTAATGAAAATAAAAGATAAACTTTAATTTTCTTGTACCTTTAGTGATGTTCCGCATCAAAAGTATGTTAAAAATACGAAAAACAACTTCTAACCAGTGAGGGAACAGGCATGTTCCTTTACTGGGCATAGATTTCCCAGTGAATGAACAGTATGTGTTAATATGGTGACACTTTAATTTTAAATTCATGATTACAAAAAAAAAGTTTCCATTTTCCAAGCATTTATAAGTTATAATTTCAAGAATAGGCTTGTTTTTAAAAAAAATCATAATTCTTCTTTTAATAGTTTTCGCTGAACTGAATTTGTCACTAAAAAAATCTTCATTTTGCTAATAATATCTTCGTTTTGCTCAAAATAACTCAAAAAATGATGACCACACCAATGCTATTTTGATATCAAAATATTCTTTAAACACTTCTCAAAAGAAAGTTCGAAATTGTTAGAAATGTTCGAAATTCCATCTTGTTTTATCTAATAGTTTTTGAGTTATGACAGTGAGAAGCACGTTCCACGTTCTTCGAAAAATTTCTGAAGCAGCGGTAAAAGTGACAGTAACTTTTACTTTCATTTAATTAATTAATTATGAAGATAACTAAAATCAAAAGCCAGACTTTTTAAGCTATTCTTTCGCAGATTCATTGATTATGATAGGAATTGTTATTAAAAGTTTTTCCCAAGCAGTAATATAAGTTACTAATATAAGTTATTCACTATGTTTTCGAAAATGGCCGCATATGGTATATATCACAAATCCCCCCACCCAATTTTTGTTTAGAAAAACATTTCATCGGAAAAACATTAGAGGGCACCATTATTGAGTGGGAAAAACAGAAATCTCAACTCATAGTTGATATGGATTTTAAATGAAAACTAAATAGACATAGTTAAACTACAGACTTACTTCTGAATTCAAAGCTTTTTTTTTACAATGTTTTTTATTCCGCGTAAATTCGTACTCTAATATTGATAATTGATTATGCAATTCTATTTTTTTAAATAATCAAGTTATTATATTACTTGTAATTTGATATAAACTAATTTAGTGTTACCCCACTAATTTATATACTGGATTTCTCTAGGGTTTTTCGTGACATATTAAAGGAATTTTTTGTCATCCTAACGAGAAAAAAAAACTTGGAGTTAATCCAATGTAATCTATATTGATTATGCTATTATTCTATTATTATTCTATATGTATAATAATTGATCATGCAATTCTATTTTATCAAATTATTAAGTTATTAAAATACTTATAATTTGAATCAAACTAACTTAGTGTTACCACACTAATTTATACAGGAAATTAACCTTTTTATGTAAGTTAATTTAATATTTTAGAATGAAAAACGAATATTTTAGCGCAACATTACATATGGTTTTTCTATGTTTTAGTTTTATAAAGTCTAACTTATTGGTTTGAAAAATTAGTAATAAAATATGAATAATTTATTTCCCTAGGGTTTTTCGTAACATATTGATTGTTTGTCACCCTAACTGAAAAAACACTTTGAGTTAATCCGATGTAATCAAAATAATATTTTAAGTTTTTGGCTTCATTATCTCTTCAAATAAAGGAAAAAACTGAAAACCGATAGTAATATACTTCTTAAAAAATTTCAAAAGTTTGTTTAGTTTGAATGCTGCTAACCTTGACTAATTTTTGTACTTCCAATACATGATAAACCAAATTTTAACAAACCATGGAAATTTTGAGAGATATTTATTTCGTTTCCATCTGGGGACCAGTGGAATTTGTGCTTGCGGCGATGCTGATGAAGATGCTGAGCACATTCTCCTTCATTGCAATCTGTATGCGAGTGTCCGAATTAAATTAAAGACTGATTTGAGGCGTCTTTCTATTTGTTAGCCTCCTGTTTTATCAGAACTGGTCAAAAGTATCGAAAGTCTTGCTGTCTTGCGGAATTTTGTTTTAAATGTAAATTTGTAAATTTTCTTGTTTTTGTTTTCTATTTACTTCTGTAAGCCTCATGATATACTTTGTGGTGTATGAGAAGTTTTCAATTGTTTAAAAAAAAATAAAAATACGCGATAAATAATTTTCCTTTGAAATGAAAATTAGCATTATTATTACAGCAGATTTAATTAAAAATCGCTTTGATAAATATTAAATTGATATGATGAATGGATGCATATTAAAGAAAAATGATTGTTCATGAAATAGATTTTTTTTTAATATTAAGATTGAACTATATTAAGAATAAACTATATTATTAAGATTAAACTATATTATATTAAGATTAAACTTTCCCATGATATATTATTTTCAACTACAAATATTTTTAATTTTTTACATTTATACCGATGAGGATATAATAAAACAAAAAGAAAAGAAAAAAGAAATACTGTATGAATTATAATAATCTAAATTGCAACTTTATTATCTCATAATAACGTACGAAACAAATCTTCCGGACCGGATTCAAATTTAGGAAAAAAATAGCAGTTAAAATTCGGGTTTTAAGGTAGTTTTTTATTTATTGAATGATAAGTGTAAATAGTTTAAAAGATATAAACTCATCACATATCCATTTAAATTTTCTTTTCTTGTTATTTGTAACCTATAAAGGACGTCATTTTCTAGTTATCATTTATTGGCAGATGGAAAAGAGGTCTTGGCTATAAGAAGTTACTTTAATTTAATTATATTTTTCAACTTACAAATTTCGAAAGATAAAAAATAATTGTTATAAAATATTTTAATTCAGTAAGTTTCAATTTTTTATTTATTTTTATGTATTACGATAAAATTATTTTTACCTCAAAATTTTTCATTATATGCCATGTTTAAGAATACTCATATTTTAAAATGTAAAAAATAAATAAACGCTATTTGAAGTGGCTCTCTAATTCTCATGCAAAAATACATTTTATTTTACCAAAAAGAATTATTTATTTCAATAGCGAATTATTTATTTAAAAATACGCTATTTTAACTGAAAAAGAATTAACATCTCTCTGCTGAAATAAATTATGCTAATCACGTGTTCTTAAATATCTTAAAATTGATTTTTATTTTATCACACGATTGACATGATGAACACGATAATTCTTTTCCATTTAGTCCTTAAACTTTACCTTTATTTTTTCCTTTTTTTACCAGCACCCTTAGAGCCGGTACTTTTTACCGTAATTTTGTACGGAATTTTTTACAGTGTAGATACCTTCCTAAATATTACTAGAGTAGTCTAGTCCGTATTTTGTGAATTAAAATAATTCTTTCTTAGTGAAATTCTTGACCGTAACTTTTTTTATCAAAAATATAGTGAGCTTAAGTTTTCCTTTAAATTTGAATTGAAAAAAATTTCATTGAAAAAATTTTAAAAAAATGTATAAAAGTCTAGTATATATTAAGATATATTCCTCATTGACCTTCGCCCATTAGTTTTAAAATTTTTAACTCATTTCTAATAGTGGAAAATAACACAATAAGAAAAAATATTAGGTTTTCTTTTAAAAATATTATTTTTAAAAAGAAATTGTAACGTGCGTATTTAATTATATTTTCTCACTTATTTTCAAACTCATTAGTGTTAAAGAGGAAAATAAATGTCTTAAAAACGATGTCGAGAAAACCATACCTTTTTAAAAAAGCTATCAACTAATGATTTCACTTTAAGTCTAAAACCTATTCTAACACTTAAAGGTTTTATTGAGCATTTCAAGTATGCCTGAAATAATCATTGCTGCTAATGGACTCGATCAGTAAACAATGTTAATTATAGTTTTATGTTAATCACTTCGTTTTTAGACACCACTTTCCTGATCATTACAAAAAATCATTTAAAAATATAAAAGCTGACAATATTTACTTATTCCTTTTCGACAATGTGTAAAAGAGTTTTCTGAAGGACATAAACTGTAAAAATATCACTGAATACGGAATAGAAATTAATTTGAATAGTTCTAAATATGATAGATATAATTACATAATTAGTTAAACTGTTTTGTTGTCAAAAATATTGGTTCATGAGAGACGATGATATACTAAGTTATTTAGAAACATAAAATTTATCTGAAAAATTTTTACAACTTTAATCAAATGCAAGTTTTTAAGCTTGTTTCCGTTCAACTTTTCCGTTGCTTAATTTTTCTTGTTTCCGTTGTAAAAAATATTACGGCAAAAATATGTTAAATATGTTTAAAAACGATTTCAAAAATATGTAGCATTTGTTTAAGAAAATATGACTGCATGTTGAAACGCAATATTGTTAACATTTTCTGCAACTAATATCAGGTCCTTGAGTTAAGTTAAACTTTCCTTTCCAGTTATACCATTATACACTGTTAAAAAACAAAACTGTTTGTTGAAACTTAATAACGTTAAAATTTCCAACTACTATGTTTAGGATCTTAAAGTTAAATGTATTTCTGCACAAATTAAACTTTATAACTCAGTTTAAAATACTGCTGCGAGCTGCAATTTATAATATTAAGATTTTCTACAATCAAAAATAAGTTCTTAAATGTAAGTATGTCTCTGTTCCAATTGTACTACACAGCACTTAAAAAACCACTTTATGCAGTAACTTCTATATCGTTAAGATTTTTTCCAACCATAATTAGGCTTTTAAGTCAAAATATGGTACTGTTTTACGCTACCTAACACTATTAAAAATATTGTTACCTGCTGTAATTTAATATCGTTATCAGTTTTTACAAACATAATTAATTCCTTAAGGTTAAACGTATTTCTGTGCAAGTTTTACGCAAGAACACTGAGAAAAATAAAATCACATGTTAAAGCATAATATCCTAAACAAATATCATTAACAAATTTCAGTTTTAAAAATTAAGTGCTAAATCTCTCAAACTTGCACTTAGTTCATTATATGCAAGCTCCTTACAAAAACTGGTAACCGCGTTGAGAATTAAATAATCCAATAACTATTGAATAGTTATTTCAAACTATATTTTTCTCCAAATTGAATCTAAGTATTTTGCAACCAAATAAATATATTTCCTTCTAATGATATATTAAAACATTTTTAAATTATTACTTACTTTATAAATTATTTCAATATTTTTAAAAGATTTGAAACTACACTGAAATAGTATGGTAGAAATAACGAGAAAATTGCAAAATTTAACGTTTTTCAGGCTTTATGGGAATCTTTAAGAAATCATTTATCGGGAGTGGTCATGCAAAATTACTGGTTTTTGTAAAAATGTGTTAAAATGAACATTACACTGAGAAAAAAAATTAATCAAAACTACCAGAATTTGGTAACATTTACTGTCTTTCTGGCTCCTATTTAACAACCAAAATTCCCGGAAATTTTTACCAAAGTGCTTTGGTAATGAATTTAGTAAAATTAACAATAAAATATAGTTTTATAATACATTATAAAATTTAGGAAATGTAGTATTATTTTGTAATTTTATCATGATACCTTAGAGCATGGCATAAAAACCAGTTATTCGGTTATATTTACTTTACAGTTTTATATTTCCAACTTAATGTGTGGTAATCAGAAATATAAATTTGAAAAATGGAATTTCTGGTACACCATTACCATGTGGCCAAAAAAATTGAAAATTAATTGTTTACATACCGTATATTTTGGTTTTATTAAACAAAATATGTTATTGTTTTTTAACTAGAAACGTTGTTAATGTAAAATACGTTAAATTTGCCAGACCATTTTTCTCCATGATAAAAACCAAACTTTTCTACTTAAGAAAATCAATCATGATATGTGTAAAAAAATGCAAGATACAATGGTTCAAATATTTTGTACTGCATATGTGTTATAAATAAAACATTTCTGTTGACCTTAATTTAAATTAAATTTATTTTACAGCTCTAATTTTAATGAATGTTATAGGTCATTATAAACATGCCTACTAAATTCTACTAATTCTACTAAATTATACTAGACAATAAGAGATTGTAATTAATTTTCATGATAAGTTCAAAAATCATGCGAATAATATTATAATTTCATTCGAAATTGTATAAACATTTTTACCTGAAAATCAAAAAACGTACAAATGGTAAAAATACACTAAAATTAAGTATACAATACTACTATAATAACATTAGTCTGATTCTTATCGAAAATGTATCTAAATAGGTTTGAAAATTTAATGTTCCCTTCTCTATAATTGACTTTAACTAACAAAAGCTTCAATAAAATTTTCGAAAACTTATTTATTATAAATATATCAGTTAACGATGTAATACGAATAATTTATAGCTCTTACAGTTTTCGTGACTGAACTTTGTTAAATTTTTATTTTATTGGAGTGAAATTTGGCATCTACCCAACATAATCTTCAGTAACTTTCCTAGACCTCATTAAAGATATATTAAACCCCCTCATGTGCAATTTTGACTCAAATCATTCATTATTAAATGGTTTAACAGTTCTTTTTAAAATTTAATGTCGTAGTTTAAATCATTAGAATTTGAGGTATCTCTATCTACTGAGTGCTCCAAAATGGCTTACGATTTAAATAAAAAAGAAAAGAAAAAATGGTGGGAGATACAAATATACGGTTTGCTACGTTTTCCCTAAGAAACCCGATTCTTTATCTCTAATTTAATAAGTTGTGACAAAGTTCAACAGCGCATGATGCTACTAATTGGGAAAAAAACAATAAAATAATGTTTTCTAATATAATTAAAAAAACTATTAATAGTATTAAGGCATAAAAACTGAGATATTAGTGCGTTCCAACTGAATTATTGGCACGGGTGCCTCTTAAATGTATTCTCAAATTGCACAGCATTGTCGCGGCAAATTGTGGTCTTTTTGAAAAAAATGTTAAATTGATTGCTTCAGTTAACAGCGCCATCTATTGATAACTTTACCACTAACTCGGAATATTGGTGAGATCTGATTTCTCAAGCAAAAAAAATTTTTATTCATGAAATAATACCGCTCAACTTAAATAATTATAAAGAAATTAACAAAAAGTTTCCTTAACCACATTAAAACTATGTTAAAAAAATCTGAAAAGCTAAACTTGGATTTTAAATTGAAATTTTTTTTTTATTTTTTATTCTGAGCTTTTGTAGTTGTAAATTTCATTTTATTTTATGTTGCATGAAATAATTTAAACATAGTTCATGTCGGGGATATGAAAAGATTAAATAAACGAAAAGGAAATAATACTTCTTTATTTCAATATTCCTTTTTGGTACCTAAACCCACATAAATTATAATTATATTTCGAATTTCTTAACATCTAAATATTGTTTTAAATTTTAGAATAGGTGAGATGAACGAGCACTGCTTTTTCAGATATCGAGATATTTGAAAAAAACTGTGCATATATTTCCGAGGGTTGGCGAGCAACAGTGAGTTTAACATATAAATATTGTTTTAAATTTTAGAATAGGTGAAATGAACGAGCGATGCTTTTTCAGATATCGAAACATCTTAAAAAAACTGCGCAAATATTTCCGAGGGTTGGCGAGCAGCAGTGAGCAGGAGACGAAGCTACTAATCTAATTCAAACAAGAAAATATTAATTTCGGAATTATTTTGGATCAAAGTTGAAGAATTTTTTTTATTGTTTGAAAAAATATTTATACTACTGAAAACTCTTATTACGGGCATTATAACTTTTTTTTTTAATTCTCTTACTCTAATATATAATGATAAACAATGCTTCTAACTTTGTTTTAAATTTCAAACTCATTTTGGATGTAAGAATTAGTGGTTTCTTTTTTTAAAAAAACAAAGGACAACCATCTCTGATATCTTGATTTATTTGCCGTTTAAAGAGCATGCGAAGGGATCTGAAAATAACAGCGCCAGCAATTCCGATAATTATGCAGCAATAACGAGCAGAGAGTGTAACCTCTAATATAATTAAAATAAACTATTAAAGGTATTGAGGTAGTAAAACTGAAATATTTTTTTTAATTTCTAATGGCAAAAGAAAATGACAAACTCTTACCGGTAAAACTGAAATATTAAACAAGATCTAAAAAAAAGTGGGATGAGATCACGCAGTGATCTGAAAGGAACTGTGTACACAGTTTCGGGGGTACGATAGCGAGCAAAGGTCGAAGGCACCTAATTTTTTTTAAAAACTAAGTTTTTTACCCACTTTGACTAATTGCCATGAGAAAAAAACTTATTCAGTTAGTTAAACGAATGATTTAAAAAAACAGCTATTGTTTTGAGTTGCAAGTTCATTTGACAACAACATATCAAATAAACTACTCGAAAATCTTTACGAGTGTTATCACTAACAATATACTTAATTCAACTCGTTGTGGTAATATCACGACTATTTTTCTTCTAAAGGAAAACACATTTAACTATATATGCAAGACAAAAAAGAATGGACAATTCATATTTAAAGACCTTTCATTCATTTAACTGCTTTTATTATTTTAAATTTATTTTAAAACAGTAAACAGTAGTCATTTAAGATAATGCGGTTCTAAATAATAATAAGTGCTATTCCGATGTCAACAACTTTTTCTAACCTTCACGACTGATAGTATAGATGCTTTTATTTATGTTAGTTTCGCGCTCTCTGAAAACAATTGTTACGTTAAAGTAATTGTTTACAAATGTAAAGGTTATTAAAAACATTCATTATGTTTTGATTTATCGTAAATAGATTTATATACTTATGGAATATCAAAATGCATCGTTGAACATGATTTATAGTATTTTCAAATCTGTTTTATTTTTATTTACAGTTTCTTCTGTAATGAATTGCTTTTATTATGTATTTACGGTATCTGCTTTATTATTATTATATTTTCAATCACCAGCTTTGAAAAGCGATGCATAAGATAAATGTGTAGTTTATACTCAACGCTGTTTTCTTCTGATATTTATTCCTACTGATCTGTGTGCACCTACTTAATTCGAGGTTTTGCAGTGATTTAACTGCAAGTAACAGCCAAATCTGTTGGGTTTGGTTGGGATCTGTTGGGCCAGCCAAATTTGTTGGTTGGCGAAATCTGACAATTAAATATCGACAGTTTGAATAACATATTTTGCATGCATTAATAAGTATTGCTGTACAGACGCAAACTTTTTAAATTTTTTTTTACAATCATTATCTGCTCTAACAAATAACAGGGAGGAAAACAGGCAACTATCAAAATTAGCTATGTATAAGATCGAAGTGCAATTTATATTCAACACCATAGCTTTCCGACACTTATTCTTATTGATCTGTGTATACCCACTTATTTCGAGTTTTTGCATTGATTTAAATGTAAGTAATAGCTAAATCTGTTGGGTTTCTTAAATGTTAATAAAATATATATAGTTTGCACAACATATTTTCTGATGCATTAATAAGTAAAATTTTAAAACCTAGTTGGCGTTGAGAAAAATAATAACACAGAATTAATTTAATAACACTCGTAAAAAAAATTCTGTTGCATAATATTTTTTAACAGATCATGGATAGTTTGGTGTCACTTTTTTTGAAATCTGCAATCGGTTTCTGTCTCTTTCCAAGCTACAGTTTTTTTAAATGACATTTTTAGTCTATTTTTCGTTGACATGTACAAGTTTGTGATATGTAACAGGGGGTCGCATAAATGTTGACACAAACTTCTAGAGGAGTTAGGGCGCATCATTATGCTTAAAACTGCATAGGAACCTACTCTCGGAATTGTCGGTATACGCAGCTAGGGGAGATTCCCCATTAAGAAATACTTCTTCTCGTGCCTATAAACAGGTCATAATAAGGAAAAGCACCTAGCCGCTTCCAACGACATTTCCGGGCATGAGCTCCTATGCAAATTTAATCCTGATCCCTTAATCTCTTAAATCCCTTTCTGATCTCTCCCTCCGTGAAGAAGTAATACACCAATTGAAAATCATTCAATTATTGAGAGTGCTAACCGTCCTTCATAAACAACTAGATTTCGGAATTTTTTATTTTCTGTTCCGTAACCTTGCAGAGAATTTTTTAATAGTTGGAGAAGAGGGAACTGAGAATTTCCCCCACTTGTTGTAGTGCCACAACAGAAGTGCGAATTAATGAACTAAAATGTTTAATAAGTGTGCTCGGGCCATGCAATGTCGATTGCTTATACAAGATAGGACAAACGGGACATTGTTCGCACAACACCTCCTAGAAAAGAGAAGGCCTTCGCTCGGATCACTTTAGTAGTTCAAAGGAACAAACATAAACTGCTCTGAGGGGGAAAATATAAGAAATATTTCACAACGTTCAGACTACTAAACTGCGCAGTGGGAGTTTTTTAAAGATGTCAATACATTCGGACTACTAAATATCGGATTCCTCGTTTATGGTATGGTTATGGTGCGAAGGCCTTCTCTCTTCATGGAGGTGTTGGTTCATATCGCTAACAATTACTTCATATTGCAGACACCGTTTTGCCAACACGATCACTTCGGCAACACGATCACTTCGCCAATATTATATTTTAAATATAAATCATAAGTATATTTAAAAACGGAAGCAAATGAATACGAGTCAAAAAAAAAACTTCCCAATTCACTTAATTTGAAAAAAAATCTTTTTTTAAAAAATGAATAAATAAAGCATAATTCTATTTTAGTGCTAATTGATGTTAGGTTTAAAAAAATATTCCAGATGCTTTGCAGATTTATAAATAACAAATAGAAAGATAAAACCATCTAAAAACAAGAGAAGACAACTTCCCGTATCTGAAATTTTTTTTATTTAAATGGAAAAAAAAATCTTTCTTAGTGCAAGGTGAGAGTGAATTAAAAAAAGTGTAAGAATTTTGCAGACGTACTCATGCAGACGTACAAATTGAAAATATATTGAAAAAAAAATTATGTGACTGTGAGGAAACTTAATTGATGACCTTGGAATATGACATTGAAATTGAGAGTTAAAATGTCTTTTCATTAATACACTGTCAAAACTTCGGCATAAAAAAAGCCACAAATTGTTGGTCATTAACTTAACGGCAATTCATTTTCGTGCCAATGCTCTTAGATCATACTTTTTAAATTTAAACCCAGAGAAAATTACTAGGCAGAAGAATTTAAATGAGGTAGCTGACTATTGATGCCAACATCGCCTTGGCCTTCATTTTATTTCACACGTGACAATGCTGAGATAATGAAAATAAGATTTAACATTTCCTACTGTCTGACTCTCTATTTTTTTCCGTATTTTATTTTGTATTTTTAAAAGTAGGCTTATAGAGTTAATCTCAAATATGATTGAATTAAAAGATAAAACTTCTCTTGCGATTTAAAAAAAAACGATTATTTTTCATTTTCTTTGTTTAAATTATTTCTTAAAATTTAAATCAGATCAAAAACTTCAAGTTGAGAGAGATCTTTATCAGTCTTATTTATGAGATGAATTCCTATTAAGAAGAAATAAAATAAAGTTAATAGAAACAAAAGATAACCTGTGGCTTCTGGCAACTTGTGGCCACTTGTAAACGGTTAAATATTTCTCGGAAAAAATGAATAAATAAATATTTATTTAATTGTTATTTTACCATATTCAAACAAAATAGTCAAATAACCATGAATAAGATGGTATTCAAACTATTAACTTTGAGAAAAACCATCTATTAAATATTTTTACTTAATACGGTTGAAGAACCAGATTTTTATCGCACCAACTAGACCCACTTAATGAAGCTACTTGGTTCCTTGCAGATAGGTACATATTATAGCTGAAAGGGCAAATCTGTCAAACTCATGACTAAAATAGGGTTCGAGTGCTCAAACCACAATATTTCCTCCATGTATGAAGAGTAAGCTGTGATGGCTGAGGGGATAGCGCGTTCGCCTCTCAATGAGGTGACCCGGGTTCAAATCCCAGCAATGGTTGGTCCATACGAATTCCGCATCCAACTTGCAGCAACCACAGTGCTGGCGCAAAATATATCCTTAGAGGTAGACGGATCATGGGTTAGACTCTTCTTGGCGTTAGGCTAACCATGGAAAATTTTCGAGGTTTTCCTCTCCATGTAACACAAATGCGGGTTAGTTCCATCAAAAACTCCTCCACGAAGGCAAATTTCTCCCAATACTTGATCCACAAGTTTCCTTCTCTTATGGATTGGGTTAAAAATTACAAGGCTACTGAGTTGAACATTTGTAGTCGTAAACCCAAAATGTTGGGTCAGCTGTTCAACGATGGTTAAAAAACAAAGTACATGAATTGTTTTTAGTGTTCTGTACTCCTCAATTTGTGACCCTGGACTATTAGGATTTGTGACCCTGGACTATAGGCTCTCATTCACGCTCAGATAGCAGCTACATGAATCTGATTAACACAAAAAATATAGTATTTCCCATATATTATGATAGGTGAAATAACCAGATTAACTATTTAAACCACATTCCATGGTTTATTTGATATAAGCAACTCAACCACAACTTTGAAACAAATATAGTAAATTACTAAAAAAACCGTATAGCTTTGTACTCATGGTTTTTTTAACCATACCAGCTGTAAGCGGTTTCAAAACCGTAAAGGTAAACTTTCTTTACCGTAAACTTTACAGTTGATTGCATAGACTGCTGCCGATTATTTTACCGTAATTTTATAATGAAAATTCTAACAGTGTAATCATCAAATGCGCTATGATTTGGCCACGCCTAACTTAAGCACTTTTCTTAAAAACATTACCGTAATTCCCTAATACATTAATTATCATTTTCTTAGTAATAAAGAAGCAATAATAGCTAACGATCATACTTTTTAGTGGTTTATAGTGCATTAGTGTATTTGATTGAATCGCGTCTGCAAAAAATTTTAGAAGAGAATCTGCAAGAAAATATCTATCAAGAGTGTCAAGAAAAATTACTGAGAATTAAAGGCAAAAAAGTTTTTATAAAAATGCTTTAAAATAAATATTATCCAGTAATTTATAAAAGTAAAGTAATAAAACTCTATTAATTAAATATCAATTATTAAGTCTTTTCCACCTTTGAAACCGCTTGTGACATTACTTAAGGGATAAATCCAAACCTCAAAAACATGATTAATGAAAATGAAAATCGATCAAAAACTCAGTTTTTAGCACGGAAAACTAGAATTTCCACTAAATCATTACTATATGAGCGGAAAAAATAACAAATAAATGGTTAAAATATCGTATATTTTGGGTTTTATTCCTAGAATTATGTTGTTTTATTTATTTTTTCTTCCAGAAATGTTATTACCATACAGCACAATAATTTTGCCAGAACTTTTTCTACTTGTACCCAATAATTTATAAAATTAAAGTAAGTGAAACGCTATAAATTAATTAAACATAAAGTCTTTTCCGCCTTTGAAACTACCGGAGACGTTACATTAGGGATAGATCCCATACCACAAAAGTACCAGTTTTGAGTATTGGGAACCGATCCCCGACTGCCATTTTCCAATCCAGCGGCGTTTAACGACCAACTCTAATTTTTGACTTTTTTTAAATAAAAAATTTGATTCATGACTTTTTTTCCAGCTCGGATGAAAAATTTTAAAAGAAATAAAAGTTTGCATTACATTTGTGACCAACTACAACCAAGAGAGAAATGTCTAAAAATGAAGAAAGTGTCTTTTATATAACTGTACATGAAAAAAATATGTCTTCTGTAATTTTGTTGACAAGAAACTTGAGTCTTCTCACTTCTTTGAGAATACTTTTCACCATTTTCACAGAAATTTTTTACAGCTTATATTGAAATGTTTAAAAATAAATCAATAATATTTTTTTTTAAATCGCTTTTTTACAATTTAGAAATCATTATGTAGTTCGTGCAATTATTTATGAGAACAGTATGTGGTTTTTGTTGTTGTTGTTGTTTCTAATGCTCTTGCCCTACTAGCAAGCCTGCTTGGTAAAACCTAGCAAATTTAAGGCAGAGTGTGCGTTTCTTGTTTTCAATGGCGCCATCTTTGGCCAAGAATTCGACTTCTGCCACGCCACACGTCGCACCCGTTTATAGGGAAGACCCATTCATTCATCCACAGATCGTAATTTTGACCTGAATCAGAGAACGATCGATCTCCAATCCAGTACCCCCAGGGATATTGATTTCTTATGGGAACATGGAGGACTTTTGCGACTCGACAGATTTAACGTGCATCAGTCACTTTACTACACGGGGAGTCTTCGGCCGGTGGGGTTCGAACCCACGAACTCTCGGACATGGGCCCAGCGCCCTACCGACCAGGCTATCCCGGCTCATGTGGTTTTCACAGCATCTATAGAGATGTTTAAAAATAGTTCAGGAATAGTTTTAAAAAATTTCCTTTTTGCAATTTAGAAATCATTATGTAGTTTTTACAGCATATTTAGAAATTTTAAAAAATAAATCACGAAAAAATATTTTTTTTAAAAATTGCACTTTTGAAATTCAGTAATCATTATGTGGTTCATAATAAATTTATCTAGATTACTTCGCTTATTTAATAGTTTAAATAACGGAGCTTTTTATTTTGCTAAACATTGACTCTTGAAAAATCTCAAGCGTACATCTTTAATAGAAAAGCTATTAAATTCCTTTTGTAGTCTTACAACGTAAAGACTCCTTCAAGCGTAAATGTAGTTTATGGATGACAGGTTAAAAGAGTAATTCATTAAAACAAGAGAGAAATCCAATATCCTTGATGGATTATTAAATATTTATTTTAGCAATTTGGGTGCTTTTGTAAATTATGATTAACTCATGTCAAATTAAAGCCTTTTTTTTTCCTTTTGTCCGTTTTCAGATTTAACTATGTAAATCGAACAGCAGGCAGTTAAGGAAATATTTTAACACTGCATTCTATTAGATTTATTTTTCGATAATTTAGTTCTTCTTAATTTAATGAATATTTAAAACAAATGGAAATTGTTTTCTATTACATAAGATTTCTTTTGCTCTATTATTTTTAAGTTTTGATATCGTCTAGAAATCAATTTAATTATTTTATTTTTTCAGAAAGAAAAACAGATAACAGTGTTACTTATTAATTACATGAAATAAAGTATTTTTAAATCGCATTTAGAGTTTTTGAATGGTACGTAAGGTGCTGTATTGTTTAGACAGAAAAAAAATTTAGAATTATTCATGAATTTCAAAGTTTGTTGTTCAAAGGCAATCATCAAATGAAATGACATTTATTTTTTTATGAATTATATGTTATTTTAATAACTGCCGTGAGTTTGCAACAGTTATTCCTGATCGTTAACTTAAGATAAGCATATCTTCAGCCAATGAGCCCTGATTCTAATTCAGAAAATGGCATGAAATGTCAATATAAAATAAATCACAATCGTGTGGAAATAAAAAGCATCTGTAATTTTATTTCTCAATATCTAAAAAGTTACTCTAACACTGCATTTTCTAGGATCGTAAAAATTTGAAAAATTTGAGGATCATTCATTGATTTTGATAATATTCATCGAAATTGAAACATCTCGCTCAATTTTATTTTAAAAAAATGTTTAGTATATTTTAAAATATTTAAGTTATTTGTCCGTTCTAATGCTCAGATTTTTTTTAAAAAAAATTATGTATAGAGTTTTAAATTATAGCTTTACCTCAAATACTATGCACTTAACTGTAGCTTTTTAATTTTTCTGAAACAACGAGCTTCGAAAAACACTTGAACTGGCAGTGAAAGAATTTCGGCAAATAGAGAATTCATTTTTTATTTATTTATTTATTTAATGTTTTTTTTTAAAAACAATATTTAAAATAAATTGCTTTCTTGCTTCCTTTAAGTTTAGTCAATTATTTACAAAAATATTATGTATATATATATATAAATTCAAAATGAAGATAAAAAAAAGAAAAATTTTAGACATATTAAAAAAAAGGGGGGGGGAATAATAAGTAAAAAAATAACAAACAACAGTTTAAAAAAAAAGGATGAAATTTTATTTCCAAAAACCGGAAAAAAAATATTATCTTTTCATCAGCCCACACGATTATATCCGCAAAACAGAGTGCTTTCTGATATTGCGTAAGTAAAGCCAAAGCAAAATATATTAATACAATAGTGTGATTTTTACAAAAGTAGTGTGTGATGACAACAAATGAAATAGAACACAAAAAGTAAAAATAAGTAAAAATAATATGTAAAAACAGAAAATAAAATAAAATAAAAAGAAAAATCAGTGTAAAAAATGGACTTTAAAGCGAGTAGCGAAATCAGATCTACTTTCTTCGTGTTTTCTTGCATTTATATATATATATATATATATATAGCAACATTAAAATATTTATGAAAATTCCTAAAAATACAGCTACAGTGTAAGGTGTTTCAAGAAGTTTTCATACATATTAAAAATTAACTTGAAATATATAATGGATATCGCATTAGTTTTATTTAAAATTTATCGCACAAAGTGAAATAATTCGCATTCACTCAACCGTAGTCTGAGTGACAACTAGAAATGTGGTCATTTCGGAAAGAAAATCGTGCTTTGTTTCAAACTTCAAAAAAATTTACTTATTTTGTTAATTTCTTATTATTGTATTTATTATTTATTGTTATTGCCGCATCTGTTCATAATATTGATAGTAAAAACAGAAAAATCATGCAGCTTTTCTAGACTTAAGTATATAAAAAAAATTTATTTGAAAGAACAATTTTCGTCCCTTTCCACATTCCAGAGTTAACAGGTTGTCCTTTAAAGCCAGAATTTCAATTTACTCATCTGATTATAAAGTCAAATTCATTTAAAATCCGACTTCAACCGCATCTGGTGGTGATAGGAAATATTATCCTGTTAATGACATCTCTTAGATTTCCTTTAGAGGCGAATGACGATCATTCTATTTAAAAATAGCTTTGGGACAATTTTTTCTAAAGGACATGAGTATTCGACTGAAAAAAATAGAGTTCTATTAGTTACTCCGAGAAATTTATCAACAGTATAAAATGCGCATTTATTGTTCTCGAATAGGCTTGATGTAAATTTAAGTATTATGAAACGTAAATTTGAAATCGTACAAATATTAATTAATATTTTTAAAAAATCATAAATATAATTTCAGAAACTTATTTGCTCAAAAGACGTGCTTAAATAAGGTTTTTATTCAAAAAAGGGCATTTAAAATCATTTTTTTTTGTTCAGTTTTTTTTTTATTTGAAGGAGATACAATTTAACATATTAAACATATTATACATTAAGCATATTTTTATCAACCAAACTCTAGAATGACATGATGAGCAGAAATTAAGAAAAATGTTTTTCTTCGTTCTGTATCCCGGCACTTGCTAATAAGGCTTGTTTGCTTCTAATGGGTAAAACGAAGAAGAAAATTTTCCTGTTAATCCGTGAACGCTGATTGTCGTAGAAAAAATTCTCGTGTTCTTCTTGAAATTCTCACAAAAAGAAATAAATTTACGTTTTTCAAAAATTTGCGTCTAAGGAGATAATTACGAATCGGAAATGTCGGTACAATTTTTCATTTTTTTTATCCTAAAGAACTCTTTTCGTATAGCACAACACTGTAAGAAATTCTAGTTCAAATTACGGTATTAAGTATAATGACTTTAGATGCCTTCATCCGTANTTCTATTAGTTACTCCGAGAAATTTATCAACAGTATAAAATACGCATTTATTGTTCTCGAATAGGCTTGAAGTAAATTTAAGTATTATGAAGCGTAAATTTGAAATCGTACAAATATTAATTAATATTTTTAAAAAATCAGAAATATAATTTCAGAAACTTATTTGCTCAAAAGACGTGCTTAAATAAGGTTTTTATTCAAAAAAGGGCATTTAAAATCATTTTTTTTTGCTCAGTTTTTTTTTTATTTGAAGGAGATACAATTTAACATGTTAAACATATTATACATTAAGCATATTTTTATCAACCTAACTCTAGAATGACATGATGAGCAGAAATTAAGAAAAAATTTTATCTTCGTTCTGTATCCCGGCACTTGCTAATAAGGCTTGTTTGCGTCTAATGGGTAAAACAAGGAAAAATTTAGACTGTAGAGGAGATAGGGGTTAGAGTAAACAAATGGAATATACCTGTCATTCATTATTCAAAACATCTCTACAAATTATGGCAGATTAGCATAATTGTGTTACACTTTCATATGTAGTTTCAAATCAAAGCACTAAATAATTATGTAACAAATCAATAAATAATTTCTGCTTCTTAGTTTTTGCTGTAATTGCAACTTTATGCTATTTTGTTTTATTAACCGTTTTTTAAAACATTAATTTTTATGTTATGAATAAATATGCGTATCACATATTTTTAGGGTTTCTTATTCTATACTACTGACGAATAATGAATTTAAAATAACTAATGAATACACGGGACTAGTAACAACATACAGTGATGCACTGCTAAAATATCCGGATCAAATTTTAGCAAAAAAGTACCGGCACTCAGGATGCCGATACTTTTTACCGTAAAATCCATTTTTTCCGGAACATGTTACGAAGCAAAACATCTGACATACCATAATTTTTAAAAACACTGAATCACTCTAATTGAAAAGTGCCGTTAATTTATGCCGGAATTTTTACAGTGTGGAGTTAGAGTGGACAATATCAATATTAAAAGAGCTTTTTGATGGTAGTGAATTTAGTGAAGGTAGCGATGGTAGTGAAAGCCAGCAGTAATTTTTTAAGATATCACTCTAATGTTTACAAATCTATCAGCCCTCATTTCTCATGTAGACATATTTTCTTTGCAAAATAACTTATAGTGGTGATCACAAATTTATTAAATGATCGAGTTTTGTCTTGCTTTTCTTACCACTATTAAAAGTTTTCAAAGAACTGTTGTGAACCCTAAAACAATATTTACATGTTTACAGAAGTAGAAATTTTAGATTTTACCAATATTTATTGTGCTAATGTAATAACAATTAAGGTTTGCTAAGTTTGGTTAATTTGGTCATCACTTAAAAACTTTCTAGCTTTAACATCAGGTCTTATGGATTTGTTTAGCTGTTTAATTATCAATGTGGCTACATCACTGTGAATTAACTTTATTATATCAAAAATTAAATATTAAATAGTAACATTTGCTACAACCTAAAATAGTCAAGGGAAAGCCCTGAAGTAGGAATTGAAGTGTTTATTATTCTCTAATATTAACTTTTATATTAAACAACCCTTTTTTAAAAAAAATCCATTATTAAGAAACTATAAATCCAAATTATCTAACCTATCATTTAAAAAGAAAATAATCGTTTAGACTTTAATTAAAAAATTACAAAATACTTACAAAATAATGATTATTAAGCTCTCTTAGCAAATTTGTAAAACCTGTTCAAGCTAGCCCTCTCTCCCCTACATATATAGTTTTGTTTATTTGTAGCATTATTACATGTAAAATGTGTACCTTTTAAAGCTTTCTGATGTACTGCGACGAAGTAAAATGATAAACGCTAAACAAATAAAAAAAATTCATGTCAATACGTGAACGCTGATTGTCACTAACAAAAACTACCTCTCAGTTTTTCTCGTGCTCTTGTTGAAATACTAACAAAAAGGAATAAATTTTAAATTTTTTAAAAATTTGTGTCTGAAGAGAAAATTACAAATCGAAAATTTTGGTAAAATTTTTCCTTTCTTTATCCCAAAGAACTATTTTCGTATTGTGCAACACTGTAAGAAATTCCAGTTCAATTACGGTATAAAGTATAAGGACTTTAGGTGCCTTCATCCGTAAAATGCATTTTACCTAAAAATTCCTTTTTACCGTAAAATATTATATCGTAATAATTTTTACAGTGATATTTATTTCATTAGAGTGATTCACTGATTTCACGGTAATTATTCCAATAAAAATTACGGTATGTAATATTTTTTTGTTTCGTAACATGTTCTGGTAGAAAGGGATTTAACGGTAAAAAGTACTGGCACCCTGAGATCCGGTACTTTTTACCTTAATTTAATCCAGAACATTTTACAGTGCAATCAGCGAGGAAAAACTCATTTTTTCGACTCTCTTTTATGCGTAACTATTATTGTGGCAAAAAAAAGAGAATTTTTTTTTCTTTTTCTTTTTTTTTCAAAATATTTTTTTCTCAAATTTTATCCTCATTATTTCTTATCAGCACGAGGAAAATAAAACACAAAGAAGAAATAAAACATTATAATGGAGATATCAGGTTGCAAATAGAGCATTTAATAGCCAAGCATGCAGATAATATATTCATTTTTTACGTAATTTTCAAACTCCTGACAAGACATAATACTGGGATATTTATTAGAGATTGAAAAAAGAAGAGGAAAGAAAAAACGCGGAATAATTTCGCATTCCTTACACTATTTTCCTCACAAGCTTAAAAATATGTTTATCGGTTCGTTTTATGGGCTTGCATATTCTTTTGTATTCAATGATCTATTCATTGTTTCTTTTAGTTTACATAAAAATATCGTTGTGTTAGAATAAAAAGTTTGTTCCCAATTGCCTTTGTTTTTCAAATTATATGATGAAATATTTGTAATTTGATATTTTAGCTATCTATTAATATTTTTGTATTATATATGTTCACTGTTTTATTAATTATTACAGATTGATTCGTTGATCTGACTTACTGAACGATTGTCATTTGATTACTAGAAATTTCGTTGGCGAGAAAAATTGTTTAAGATTTAAAACATACTTCATACTTATAAATTCAAATATGCACACTTTAAGGCCAAACAGCATGAAATATATATACTTATATACTTCGCATTGTGTTATAGACACATTATTTAATTTAAAAATTTCATTTAATTTAAATATTGAGTGGGTTGTGAACCCACTCAAAACCTTTTTGCACAAAACTGTCTTAAAATAGCCTTCTGTCAAAAATCAAGAACTCATTGGTTCATATTTAGATTTTTTCGAAATTTTAATCAAACAATACTGAAAAATTAATACATTCGCAATAAACTATTGTGAAAAATTTATATTTTTAAACTACTATTAAATGTCGATTTCAGCTACGATGGTTCAGGTGTTGAGTCACTGGGGTTTAATCCCTAGGGGGATTGAAGCCCATCTAGCTTCATATCGATGGATACTAGCTTGTCTGGGAAGTAAAGACGGCCTGTGCGCAATTCTAACCACATTGCAGCAATCATGACGTTTTTCATGAAATTTTGGAGCCTCAACCTCCGTGACCCTCTTGGCCCACAGCGTGCTGTAGCGGAAAAGCTTTACTTCTTAAATGTGGATCCATGCTTTTAATTTTTTTTTAATAAAACAATAAAATAATATAATTCAGTTAATAGATTCGAACCTTTTTGTCTTGAACCGGATATTGTATAGTTTTATGAGACACTAAATTAATGTAATTAATTAAATAACAAATTAATTAACAAAACAGTTTAAAAAGTCTATTAAATGCAAAAAGTAATTGAATAAAAATTCTTTAATTTTACATCTTTAAAATGTAAGAACAATAAATGTAAGTAATATAATTTTATGGTTAAGAAATATATCTTCTTTGTAAATCTAAAAATAATTCTTTGTGTTTTTGTTCTTGTAAAGAATGTTTATTTAAAAGCTGAAAATAGGTCAATAGTTTAAAACCCATTTGAGTGCTTTTGCTAAAAGTTGCATAGTTAGTTCAGGAAAGTTGCTTTTTTTTTCTTTGTCAAAATAACTTAACTGTTTTGTAAGAGAGCAACTTTTCGATTACAAATGAAACTGCATTTTAATCTGAATAAATAATTACATAATTGGTTATATTATGCGATGTGTAATGTTATGAACTAATAAAAACTACAATCACGACAGCAATTATGAAAAAGCTCGCATACACTGTCGACAAAAAAATTGAGAATATAGATTTTAAGATATGTTTTTTCTCACAGTGTTAACAGCTTTTTCTTAAACACCAAAAAGGCTTTTTATTTCAACAAGAATATAAATTATAACTTTATTTTTTTAAATAAGAAAACGTTTATTTTTAATAATGTTTTAAATAACCTTATTTTGCGGATTTTCTTACTTTGTTTTATTTTTAGTGAACATTTTGAACATATTTATGAATTCCTTTCTTACGCAAAAAATTATAAAAAGTTCAGTAAATTATTAAAGTTATTGAAATAAAATTATTAAAGTTAAACCAGGATATTGGAAATACCCTGGAATTTAAAAATTTTACTTCTGCATTCAATTTTTCTCCGTTATTTAATATTTTCAAATTTTGGACACCGTTTTTTTAAATTATATTTTAAAAAGTTTATTTTTACAAAATCTGTGTTTCTAAAGTTTAAAATTCAAAGTTTCATTTCGTAAATGTATATAGGAATTGAAAAATTTTAGAAACTAAGCAATAATACAGCTGAAAGAATAAAATTTTGTGTAAAAAGCTCAGCTCGGTCTATCTCTTTCTTTCTATCAAATTTTGATGGAAAAAAAAATAAAATGAATTGTATTTGAATTAGATATTATTGTCGGAGAAGGAAAGCGACAAGTAGAGGATTTTCAATCAATCTGTGTAATATTTTAGGGAGCCGCTGAGCGGTGAGTCTGTGAAAGATTTATCCCTCCAATTCAAACTTGAAACAATATGTGAATAGAAAAAAATTCTACCGAGGATAGCAAGGGCTGAATTAGATAATCAAAACAGGGAATTTGTGCGGATGGCCAAATACAATCCATTAAAATTCCCCTTAAAAAAATTTCTCCAATCTAGATAAAAAAAAAGATATAGGGAATTGGAATTAAGCGTCATTAGTGCTATAGTGGACTAATGCTGTACGCTATACTCAAGAACAATCCAAAATACCAATTTTCAATTTTGTTAGCTACCCCTATTTAATAAACACTAGAAATATTTCAATGCAGATTATCCCACTGAAAAAAAGTATGGTAAAAACAACCAGAATCTCTATGGGAACACCAAAGAGCTAGGTAATTTTTACCGAAGCCCTTTGGTAATTATATTGATCAAATAAACAATAAAATATAGTTTCATAATGTCTGAAAAAATTGGTAATTTTATCAAAATACTTTAGAGCATGGCATGAAAACCGTTTGTTCGGTTAAATTTACTTTTAAGCTTTGTATTTCTTACTAAATGTGTGGTAATAAGAGCTAAAATATTGAAAACTAGAATTCTGGTGAAACCATTAATATAATGAATGGTTTAATTACAGTATATTTTGGTTTGATTAATCAGAATTATGGGCTTTTTCACTAGAAATGTCATAACAATACAGTACGGTAATTTTACCAAAATTTTGGTCTATGTGCACATTTTACAATTTATATTCTACTTAGCAATATTGATTTTGTCAAATATTTAAAAGAAATTTTTATTCGTTTCAAAAAATTCAAGTGCTTAATGTTATTCACAAAATCTGGTGAATCAGAATGGAAGTCGATCACACAGTAATGACGCTATTATTAGCTTAAAAACCAATTTATTTATCAGATAAAACAAAAAGCATTTTAAATAATCAAATTTCGCCTTTTTCTTCCTATCTGAGAACTAAACTCATTGAGATGTTTTTTAATCCCAAATTCAGTGTGATTCATCAAATATTTTACGACCATTTTTATATTCCCCACAAGTATGCATTTCTGGTTTCGAAATTACACATCTTTTTATGTTAATTTTTGACAAGCTTTTAAAGCATATATTATCAAACATACTATATAATCGTTCAGATATAAATAATGAGAAATATTAATTAAAATATTTTAATTTTTGTTCGAATATTATTATCTAATGTATTCTTATGACTTATTTGACCAACCACAATTGCATTTAATGAAAAATAACTATGATAATTTACGAGTACTGTTTCATACAATTTTTAACTGAGGTAATTAGCGCAATTTAGTATTTAGATTAACAGCAATAATTATAGATATTTTTCAAAATGTAATTGTAAACATAAATTAAACATTTTTTTACTAATATCAAAATGGCTGACTTAAGGAATCATTTATTTAGGAATTCATCTTATACTGTTTTCAACATTATTTCTGAGGTTGCTATCAGCTGGGCTTAATTTTATTGAATCGTGGAAGTTAAAAATTCATAAATGGGGTAAGTTTGAAATAAATGAATTTATCATGCTCAGTACTTTTAATAAATCCTAGTTTTATCTACAATATGTCCGGATAAAAAGTAAGTAAATAAAAAGTAAGTTTTTTTTATTAATATAGTAAAAAATTGATGTTTTGTTTTCAACCTTTTTATGAAATATAAAAAAAAAAATATCAAGAAATAACTATCACGAAATGATACATGCAAACATCGTTAATTTTTGGCATAAATTCCATAAACATCTAAACATTTGACATACGGTTAAAGTAACTTTGCCATCATGGTATCTAAACATAATGGTGTAATTGCCACATGCCATAATGATATAACTGCCATCAATGATATAAAAACGCTGCCATCGATGATATAAGTTGACCATAATGGAGTCTAGAGCTCTTCGTTGATCTGAAAACTTTAACCTTTGCATCAAACCTGTGAGAAGTCATACTCACTAAATTGAGAACTTCGTTTTTCTGACAGTGACATGACATAGGCCTAAACTTTGACCTTCTTCTAACCTTTCTAACATTGCTAGAAGAAGAAATCGCTAATATCCACAATGATGGACATAGCTAACATTGGTCTTCAAGGCCCTGTGAAGAAAAGATTATAAAGCTCCATTATGTCTCAAATGCCTGAATTTTCATTACAATTTTGTCGTAAGATAACCATGTTTGTACGTTTCATTAGGAACAAATTCAGTTTGTTAATGTTTTTCCTTTGATCTAACCGAGATTGAAAAAAAATTATCCAATTAATTTGTATACTAATTATGATTCATACACTTATATGATATTAGTCTCCTTATCCTAGTTAAATGTATCTTTGGTAAAGTATGAGGTGTTCCAATAAATTAATAAGAATGTTTTTTTAATAATTTGCTATTCAATTTAAATTACAATTTCACTTTGTTTTATTTTAAAGCAGCCTTACATTTTTCTACCTTCACAGCAGACCAACATTTTGATTTCCTCAAAAAAAAATGTTTTGTTTTTCTAAATAAATTTAAGGATCTTATAATAAATGAAAAAAGCGTGTTTAGCTTTGTATTATTCTATACTGTAAAAATTCTGGATCAAATTACGGTAAAAAGTACCGTAATTCAGGGTATCGGAACTTTTTCCGCAAAATCAATTTTTACCGGAAAATGTTGTGGAATAAAAAATTTGACTTACCGTAATTTCTACAATAATAAATACCGTAAAAATCACTGAATCTCTCTCCTTAAATAAATATCACTGTAAAAATTACGATCTCATATTTTACGGTAGAAATCCTAAAATGACTTTTACAGTAAAATGCATTTTATGGATGATGCACCGAAAGTGACGGCACTTTATACCTTAATTTGATCCGAAATTTTTTACAGTTTCATGTTAAATGTTTTTAACTAAATTCGAAATAGTTTATGAAATAAATTGCGTTAATTCAAACAGGCTGAATCTTTTCTTTCGTCCTTCGGAGACCTTTTACCTCCCCCCCCCCAAGAAAAAATGGAGAGTTATATTATATTTTCAATTATATTTTCAATTTTTTTACGATTTAATTAAAGATTTAACACACCCTTTCCATATAAAGTAGAATTCTTTTTACTCACATCATATTTCTTTTTAAAATTTCTAATTGAGGTTTTTATTTCTTCATAAGCACAAAGTACATTTTTCTTTTTACTATATCCTAAAAACACTTGCTTCAAAATCATTATTGAAACAAAGATGAAAAATTACTATACTTTCTTTTTTTCTTTAAATTACTGTACGTTATCATACGAACAGAAACCTTTCTTCAAATTATAGAAAATGCATTAATTAGGTAATTTTTCAGGTACAAGTTTAGAAATTTATACAAATTAAAATATAGAAATCTCAACCCTCGTTTAAAGAGCTCCACTATCTTTTACAAGAAAACTGATGCATCATTATTAGTACCAATTATATTTTTTGACGTAAATTGACCTACTTATACGAAAGCTCATTCAATACTTTAGAGTTTGTTTTTGAATTTTGTTTTCCTTAAACTTTGAGAAACGTTACAGACTCTTTAAGGAAAACTAGTTTTTTAAGTTAATAACTAGGCAGGGCTCAATTTTGAAAGTGTAAAAATATATAATTCAAAAATATTTTCCTAAGTTGCATTGAATACAGGTAAGTCTATGGGAACACCAAAAGGTTCAGTAATTTTTAACGAAGTGCCTTAGTAGTGATTTTGGTATGAGTTATAATAAAATATGGTTTCATAATATGTGATAAAACTTGGTAAATGAGATAAAATGTGGTAATTTTATCATGATGCCTTGGAGCAAGGTATAAAAACCCTTTATTCGGTTAAATTTACTATTCAGTTATGTATTTTTTACTAAATTTCTGCTAAAAAGAACTATAATTTTTAAAACCAAAATTTTCCAGTTTACAGCTATCATGCGAACAGAAGAATTGCGGAATGAATGGAATAAATTTTTTCTCCGAGTAAAACTCTATAATTTTACCTCCAAAACAGCCATAATTATTTTCATGCTTTTAGTTTAAAAAGTAAATTAATGCATTTTTTTATACTTACGAACTTAATACGAAAAAAATCTCTCTTACATCATTTTATGATTAAAAAGAGTTAAAATATATCTACAATATCGCGAGTAAAAACTATTATTTTATATTAAGCATTCTACTTTTTAAAACTGATTTCTCATTACCTTTTAACTAATGACTGCGCGATTACTGTTTTTATTTTTAAATAACTTAATCTTCTGGGGAAAATAAAATAAAACTACATCCTCTCGGAAATAATATATTTTTAGTACAAAATCCGCTTTAAATATTTGTTCAACTTGTAAGTAAGTAATAGGTTTAAAATTCTGTTACTATTTGCATGTTGAAGTAGTTTTTGAAGACACTCGAATTTATTCCGACTTAATCACGCGAAAGTATTCTTTGAAACATGACTTTAAACTTCGCGAAAACATATTCACTGAATAACTTAATATTAATGTAAGTTTTTTTTTTTGAATTTCTGAAATATTTTTGATGTTTTTTTAGATTTTAAATGGATTTTAAAGTTTAATAATCATTTAGCAGCAAGCCGCAATTAAAGCTAAAAGCTGTTGTGAAATATGAATGATATGTATATAAACTGCTGTTTGTAGAAAATGCAACACCATGAAGGAATCATCAGAATCAAATGAAATATTATTTTAATAATGGATATAGGATATTATGCAAATTAATAAAGTTTCAGAGCCATCGCGCGTGCGTGNTCGAAGGCCGATTATCCTCCCTCGTTCAAACTCCGTAAGTTGCTTGAATTTCTTATTCTTCCGTCGTGGAGGCATACTCAGGTCTCACTAAACGTTTGCCACTAACAAATAATCATAGACTATTTTCAACGTCCCGCTACAGCACTTTATTTATACGCTTTCAGCATCAATTCAGAGGGCGCTGCGCGCGCCACGCACGCGCGATGGCTCTGAAACTTTATTAATTTGCATAATATCCTATAATTGACATTTGCTGCGAATTTCATTTGATTCTGATGATTCCTTCATGGTGTTGCATTTTCTACAAACAGCAGTTTATATATATATATATATATATAACGGACAACCCTGAATAACTTTTGATCTAATGATCGGATCTTCATGTTATAGGACTGATTCTTAATGGATCGAAGGCGGGAACTCAAATATGCTAATTAATTAGTTGTAGACAATGTTTTAAGTTACGAAATCAGGCAAAAAAGACGTACTTTCTCAGAATAAACAGACCTTTTTTTAACGAATTCTGATTTTTGACCCCCTAAATGTAGGGGATAGCCGCTATCTGGGAAATATGATGCCCATAGTTTGGTCAGGAGAGCGATCCGCATTTCGGACCTCTTAATGTTAATTTTCCTTTTTCCGTATTTCACCATATCTCGAACACTTTTTAAGCGATCTTTTTAAGCTTAGAGACGCAATTTTGACCCTCAATTATAAAATTTGTTTATCCAAAGATAATTCCATTCAAAAAATAAATTTAAGTAAATATTTTTACTTTATTTAGTGAAAAATTATGTAAAAAATTGTATATCTGACAATTCCAAACTTTTTTCGACTATTATTTAATAAAATAGTAAATATTTAACAAAATTTATTTTTTGCATGGAATTATCTTTTAAACGAATTTTATAATTGTGTGCAAAAGTCTTTCAATTCTCTTAGAAAGCTCTCGTGATATGGCAAACACGCAAAAAGTAAAATTAACATCAAGGCGTCCGAAATTTGGATAGCTCTTCTGACAAAACTATGGGAACTGTATTTCCCTTAGAGGTATTTCCCAGATTACGGCTATCTTCTATATTGTGTTGTGGGTTAGAAATCCGAATGTGTTAAAAAAAAGGTATGTTAATTCTGAGGAAATACGTTTTCGTGTCTGATTTCGTAACTTAAAATATTGTCTGCCCTAAATAATTAGCTAATTTGTGGTTATCCCTCGAACCATTGAAAATAAGTTTTAGAAAGTGAAGATCATTAGATCAAAAGATCGAAAAATAACTAGATCATCAGATCATTAGATCAAAAGATCAAAAACTAATTAGATCCTTAGATCAAGCGCTCAAAAAATCATTAGATCAAAAAATATTCAGTGTTGGCCGGGTTTTTTTTCTTTATTTTTTTTTTCTTCTTTTTTTTGTGCACTGTACATTTTGCATCTTAGATTTTTAATTTATGAGTAAAATTACGAATTCCACAAAGTTCTGCGAAAATTATCGAACTGTAGAAATGTATAGTTATGACATTTCTATTAAAAAAATAGTTTTGTTAATGAAAACCAAAATATATGGTATTTAAATCATTCATTTGGTAATTTTTGAATTCATATGATAACAGTTTACGTAATATTCCGGTTTTCAAAACTATAGTTCCTATTACAACACATTTTGTAAAAAATGCAAAACTGAAAAATAAATTTAATCGAATAAATCATTTTTATGTCATGCTCTAAGGTATCAAGATAAAATTACGAAATTTTAACACATTTACCAAATTTTATCGCATGTTATAAGACTATATTTTATAGTTAATTTTATCGAAATCATTACTTAAGTTCTTTTATAAAAGTTACCGAGCATTTTTGGTGTTTCCATCGAGTTAATATTACTATATTCTAGTAGTTTTGATCACACTTTTATCTTTGAGATAATCAAAAATATTTATTGTTTTTTTAAATCAAATAACATCACGTTTTAGTTATAATTAAATTAAATCAACAACATACATGAGCATAGATAATGTAGTTATAATTTACTAAATAATTTCATAATTGTGCTTATATTCGTTGTGTTCTACTTTATTTAATTCCTTACTTTATTTTAATGACATAAAATACAGATCAAACAACTTTATATCGGATCTCTTTTTGTTGAAATCGATCTTCAACACTTTGTTGGATATACTAGAAATTCACAAAATAGTTTAAAATTCACTATCTTCGGAGCATTTTCAAACCAACACCGAAAAAATCGAAATTTGTTGATATTTTCGGTTTTTACGAATTCAACGGGCGGTATTAGCATATTTTTTGTTCTCAGGAAAATTTATTCTGATAAAAAGTATATAAAATGTAAAAAAAGAATTTATACTTAATCTTACTGAATGTGTCGTAAATTTGATTTTTTCAAAAGTTACTGAAACAAATATTTCTTTTTTTTTCCAAAACATAAAATGCAAGTTTTCAAATATTACAAAGGGATAACAAATCAAATCACTTGAGTCCACAATTACATTTCTTTCGAAGTCGAACAATCAGGATTAGGCAATGAAAGACTATCTTATAAAAGAGTGCTATCAAATGAACATAATGTCCTTTTCGAGAACAATTTAGTGCTTTGTTTTTCTTCTTAAGATATTGGTACTCAGAGGACTGAGCAAACAACTCATTTTCTTCGTCTTGTTCGAAAAGAACTTTTTCTTCCAGGGATTACTGTAAATGTCAACAGTTACTGTAAAGGCTGCAATATGAGGGTAGCTTATGTTATGAGGGTAACAGTAAATCTTTGATTAATGAGGCTTTAACTAAAAGTTTTTCGCAAGAAACTAAAAATGTTTTAAGAAAATTACTTTTATATCTAGTTATAATTGAGGCTTATGTGTAAAATTTCATTCATTTCTTAATGTTTGATCCGGAATTTTTTACAGTGAAGGCCGAACTCTCTTAAATAGACATTATATAAAATATTTATAAAAACATATTGAAATAGAAGGAAAAATTAATCAAACAGTAACCTTGATTAATTATACTAATTATACTATAATTATACTAATTATACTATATATTAATTATACCGTGACAATATTGTAAGGATATGTTTATAATTAAAACTTACTCTATATGTTTTTTTTTTTTGTCTTCATCTTCAAAGTGAGTGCTTTTTTTAACAGTTTCATATCAGTTTCATTCCAATTTTAGAAATATTTTTAAAAGTTATGGTATTTTTATGAGAAACATTTTGTTTATATTAGCATTTTACTTCTTCGAATAAAAAAAACTTTTATTTTTATTATATCAACTGTTCGAAATTTCAGGAAGCAAATTTAAACATAGTTTAACAATTCATTTGACAAATAAATTGTCAGCTATTTCAAATAATATATTTTGGAGATCAAAATTAGCTTTATAAACAGTATTTTGCAATTTCATAAACTTAGTATTAATTAGATTTTGTTCAAAACATAAATTGTGAAATAAAACTCTCATTATTTAATGATTCCGTAATATTTGAACTCAATTACGTTATTTTTTACAGTCGTCTCAAATCGCATGATTTTTAATGAAAACGAAATCTCACAAATTTGACGAAACTTTTTCCTCACTTATATAAAGTTATCTCATTGCTTTCGGATAGTTCTCTTAAGAATTTTTTATTTAATATTAAAACCGTTTACTCTTCATTACGGTACAGAACAGGACTTAATACACTAGCTAGTTGAGCAGGTAGAGTACTCGAATAAAAGTCCTAGCAATGATTAAGCACTCATACTCCTTTCATTTTGTGTTGCATATCTAAATCAACTATGTTAAGTTATATAATTTGCATTAAGCATAAAGCTTTGATTAAGTTACGTAAGGTCAAACAAATGAAGGAGGCAATTTCCTCAATTCGAAGAAACATTCACTCGGATCATTTCCCAGATTACTCTTTCGTTAATAATGAAGAAAATTTTGTGAGTTTTTAGTTTCTATTTTTAATAGTGCAGTAAAAATTGGTTACAGTTTATTTAAAGGTTAAACATGTTTAATTCTACACTTGTATCACTCGCATGAAGCTCGTAATATACTCCCTAATTTAATATTAAATAACCAAAAAAATTAAGCATACAATTGCCAAATTTATATATTTTAGTTTACGCTAATCTGTATACATGATTTTGTATCTCGCAATCCCTACGTTCCATCAGAGAATATATTTCTAGGCACTTACTGTGCCGTTCTTAGTAACGGATAAACCCGCCATATGTCTTAGGTCACACCATTAACCATTCCGTTAAGCATGAATAATCCCCTACTGAAATGCAACTTTGCGGCAACTGTTTAACATTTGGCGGAAGTTTAGATGGGATTAAAGTTAAGATATGAATAAGTGGTGATTTAAAGATTAAAATTATATCCTAACTTTCACTTTAAAAAAATACATTTTATTATAACTCATGTTATGTTTCTGTTCCTTATTAATTTCTTTAAGAAAATTACACGGTCATATTTTTTAATTGTTTAAGTGAAATTTTTATAAAAATAAAAATATGTTCTAAATAGCCCTTTTTCAATATGAAAAGAACACAAAAAATAATATTAAATATTTTTTAATAATTATTCAAATTAAATTTTTAAAAAAGTAAAAATTCCAGTAACAAAACAGTTTGTTATAATTCATGCTATGTTTCTATTCCTTACAAATTTTTTTAAGAAAATTATGCAGTCATATTTTTAGAATAAGAAATATAGTAAAATGCAAACCATGGTTGGAGAACATTTTATTGTCCATAAAATAGAAATTATGAGGCATTTTGTTTTCTTTATAAAATGTGCTAGTCTTTTTATGAGTAAAACCCTTGTTTACATTTGTTTCACTTTTAATTTTCATATTTTTTAATTATAAAAGATAATATTTTAATGACACAATTTAAGTCGTTGTGAACAATTAAAAAAAACTATTTCATTGATGAATTAAATTATGTTTAACGCGCTTAGTGACCTTGAAAGCGTTACAACTTTACATCTTCAACTTTAACTTTTAACCTTTTTCCGATGAATATTTTACTTTGAAGTATGTTCTATTGCTAAAAGTCGAAAAAAAGGCTAGAGAATTGTTTCTTACCATTTTAAATCGAAAGCTTTATTATTCATTTAAAAAGTTATAGATTTATAAAATTTACCTCCCGTAAATTAAGACTATGAAAAAACAAAGGGAAAAATAGATTTAAATTTATCCAATATAAGAAGACACAACCCAAGAAAATAAATAAAATGGAATATTTTTTAAAAATTATTCTAATAAAATCTAAATGAAAGTAAAAATATTTGCTGAGTTAAGAAGCTTTTTCAAATATAGAAAGACACAGCACAAAAAAAATGAAATTGAACATTTTTCAAAAATTATTCAAGTGAAATTTTATAAAAGTACAAATATATACCAAGTAAAGTAGCTTTTCCCGTGAAAAGCGCGATTAAAATGAAATTGGAGTATTTTATGAAATGCTTGACAAAATTCTAAGGCTGTTAAAACACTGTTTGCATTCTACGAGTATTACCAGAATTGTATATAGAGTAGTCCGAAATTCAATAGAGGATGAAAACTTACCATAGAACTTGAGGTCACAAACAATATTGAGAGGATAAAAATCACGAAAACAAGTCCATCAGGTTTTGACGTCAAGCTAGAAAACAACTACAAAAGATACTACCAGTTTTCTAACTAAAAAAGATTTATTTCATTAATTATTACTAGAGTTATTCTAAGTGGTGCTTGCTTACATTATTGAACAGTCTACAACGACGTAAACACGACTCCCGGATGCGCTCTATGATTCTATGTGTGTTTTTGATAACTGCCTAGGCCACAATAATCCACGCTATGAGATCCCCCAGTTGATCATAGGCATTGATTGCATAAACTAGCAATTTAGGTCACCCCATAGAAAAAATCACACGAATTAAGATCTGGTGAATATGGAAGTTCTGCAACGGGTCCCACGCTTTCAGCCCACTTCCTTGAGTATGTTAAATTTAGTGATTATGCTCTTGTAGGTCATAGTGCGCAAAAGTACCATCATGCATAAAACACTGAGCGAATTGCATACAAGCGCTTAACTTAGAACTAACCTCAACTGACCACCACCTTTAGTATACTCCAAATTCAGAGTCTACATGCGTTTTTCAGCCTCTCAACGCGATTCGTCACCTCAAGTTTCTATGGTAAGTTTTCATACTCTTCGTGCCTTTTATAATCCCTCTGAATAGATCGAATTTTAGAACAATTTTGAATGCTGAATTTAGTATGTTTAAGTTTTATGGCTCCAAAATTGAATGTTTAAAAATAAGTTTAAAAGATCTTATGCTTCCTCTTTGTAACATAATATAAGTTTTATATCACAGTAATTGTTTTTTACAGTTAGGATGTATAGAAATTCATCGAAGAAATTTGGAACATTTTTCTAACCAGATCCCGTATTAGGTGTTACACATTAGTGAATATAATAATACGTTATTATAGTAACGAAAAATTATTTTTACTAATATTTAAAACTTAAAGTTTTAATAATTATCTTATGAACTAACTACCAATTTAGTTTAAATCTTGAACAAGCTTTCGTGTAATAATTCGATAAATTTAAAGTGAAAAAAGAAAAAGAATGATCCGGGTATGCTTCTAAAATAGTAATTTTAAACCATAAACTAATCACTAGTACATGAATAAAAACTTCATTTTCTAATAATAAATTTGTCTCTTTTTTATGGCACTTCAGCTATTTTTATATATTACTGAAGTATTGGCTAAATTCCAAGTATATGATATTTAGACATTTATTATTATTCCTTTTCTGTCTTCTGTTCATTATTTTAATGATTATCAGATCATATTGTTTGCCAAGTGATTGACGTTGCAATATAATTTTCTTGATCATTAATACAAAAAAGTTCTAAGTTTAACTTTACTTCCATGAATAACAGAATAGGTTAGTTGCAATTGATCAGTTTTCCGATTATTCTGCTATAATTTTTTACATTTTTCTTACTGTCTCATGTTTATATTTTTAATGCATTTCTAATTGTGTATCAAATCTAAGAAAATGCTTAAAATATTGTTAAAAATTATGGTTTTATGTTACGTTTCTGAAATAAATCGTCATAATATCTGCAATTACTAAGGTTAGGACATTAGTGATAAGTGCCCATATAAAAGTTTTGAAAATTGCTAATTGCTTTCAAATACATATTTATTTTAAATTGATACGCATGCATTGAGATAAAAATATAGTCAAAATTACCAGAAAAGAGTAATATGTACCGTTGTTCTGACTCTATGGGAACACCAAAAAGCACAGTCATTTTTTACCGAAGCGCTTTGGTAATGACTTTTGGTAAAATTAACAAAAAAATATAGTTTCTTTGCATGGTGTTTGGTAGTAAAAGTGGCAAAATTAGGTAATTTTATCATGATACATTAAAACATGGAGTTAAAACCATTTATTCGGATAAATTTAATTTTTAATTTTGAATTTTCTCAAAATGTCCAGCATTGTTAGAATTTTCATTTTAAAATGGCGATAAAATAACAGGCAGCAGTCGGTCCATCCAATTAACCGTGAAATTTAGTGCAAAGAACAGTTTTTATCTTTATGGTTGCGAAACTGCTTGCAACTACTATAGTTAAAAAAAGAATATTACAAAATTATACGGTTTTTTAACCATATACGACTAACATGGTTTCAAAACCATAAAAAAGAAATTTAACTGGACATTGGAGACAGTTCAGTAACTTTTTGGTGCTGTCTTCTATGACTGAATGAGAGTAACGTGTTCTAATAGCGCAGGGTCACAAATTGGAGACTGTAAGACGCTGAAAACTCTTCATGCGTTGAAAGGAATAGAGGAAATATTGTGGTGTCAGCATTTGAACTCGAACCAAAATTCGGTCGGTCATGAGACTCATAAATTAGTTCACTCTGCTATAACATGTAACCAACTGGAAGGAACTAATTGGCTTTAGTAGGTGGGCATAGTTGGTGAGATAAAATTCTGGTTGCTTAACCATATTAGGTGAAAGCAATTAATAAACTGTTCTTTTTTTTCACAATTAACAGTTTCAGAACCATCTCATTTATGGTTATTAGACTGTTTTGTTTATATATGGTAAAATAACATTTGAATAAATTGTTTTTTAATCATGTTTACGAGAAATTTCTTACTGTGTGCTGTAATAATAACTATAATTTTAAAAACCAGAATTTTCGGTAAATCGAGCGAAAAAATTACGAAATGAATGGTTCCCTGGTTATGGTTATGGTTATTAAATTATCAAATAAATGGTTTATAATAAATATTTACCAAATAAATGGTTTCAATGGTATTTTTTTAGCAGAATTATGATCCCTTTACCAGAAATTTAGTTATCATACAAGTACAGAAATTTTATCAGATTTTTCTTACGTGGGTTCAAATCTATTTAATAGTTATGTAACTAATTTGAAAACAGCTACTGTTTTCACAACATAAACTGCAAAATTTTCTGAGTGCAGCATGCATAAAATCCATTTTAACATAGAATATTATACCTTAATTTCTTACAGTAACATTGATCAAATTTCAAGTGATTTTACAGTAAAAATTACGGTATATCAGATTTTTTATTCCATAACATTTTACGGTAAAAACTACTGTCAGGCTGAGTACTGGAACTTTTTACAGCAATTTGAGCCGGGATTTTTTACAGTGTATTTCTAAATTAATTAAATATTTATTATTAGTATTATTAAATATTTATATTAAATTGTTGGACTGATATTAGCTGTGAAATTAATTTACCTATCATTGTGAAATAAGTGCATTTAAAAGCTTGTCTAGCTTAATACCCTGTTTAACAAAGAAATAAATGATCATGCTTCTTCCCTTCTTGGATTTCGTGAATTATTGTTATTCAATACAAAAATATGCAATTTGGAATGATCTTTTTTATAACCCCTACTCACAATGGTCACCACCTGTTTAGTGGTCAAACTCCTCCATTCCTCTGGAAAAAATGATCAGCTGAGATTCAAAAAGGTAAGGAGAGTCTGAAACCTACATTACAAATGGCTGACGTCTGTGCCGTTGCAGCTTTTCATAATTTTGGTTTTATTTAAGAATCTTCTATTGTAATTTGATTGCAGTCAGTCAAACGTGTTTTCGAAATATTTTAAAAACTGTTTCTTTTGAAAAAAATATAGCTATAAGAATAACTAAATTTTCTGGATGAGTTTTTCTGATTTGGGTCTATAAATCCTCATAAAAATATAGAAAAAAAATCTCTGTTATTGCTATTTATAAAAAGTATTTGAACAGTATATTAATTTTAACAGTATATTAATATTTGAACAGTAAATTAAATGGCGAATCGAAAATGGTGTTTCACAACTCCCATATCGCCAACAATGTCACCATCAAAATAATATTAATGTTTCTCTACTTTTCTAAAAATTTATAATTTTAAGAATCGTATATTTATATCATAAAGTTATAATCCGCGATTGGTCACAATTCGTGAAATAAAAATTTATTTAATTTATCTGAAATTATTTTTAGAAAAGCGTGTAAAAGTGAGCTTAAATACTAGTGTAAAAATTAATTTAAATAATTTTTACTATGTAAATATAGTATAAATAAAGACGTAAGAAAATTAAAACTTAAATATTAAAAATAAACTTAAATTACTTAGAGCCTTAAAATGAAGCGAAGGAAAATATAGATAAATTTTTGTTTAATGTTTTCGCTTCTTATTGGAAAAAATTACCTAAAATTATTTTTTCTATTTCTCACTTGAAATCCCTCAAATGATTTTTCATAAAGTTACCTAAGTATTATAAAAGATTAAACTTAGTTAAAATATATAACAAAAAAATTTTAAACTGAGATTTCTTAGTTTGGAAGTTTTTTCACTTAATTTTACGGCTCTATAAACAATTTATAGTCATACTATAAACAATCGAAAATTGTATCTCGCAATTTGCTACAATGACATTACTGTTCTATATTTACTCTGAAGCCTCGATCATTTTTTTTCTTTTTTCTATTTCATTGTCTACTAACATTCAAACGGCGAAGGTAGTCTTTGAATTTATTTAATAACAGCTGTTATATTAACAAAAAATAATAATAAAGAAAAACATCGGGACAAAGGAAATTAAAGTAGCAGGAAGTGAACTTGGTACACTTTGCGTTGGGAAAAAAAATTGAAGGTCATTTTCTCTCTTTCTTATTCAAGTGAATAATAATACTTTCTTTGTAAGTACATTTCAGAGCTCGAATTTCATGACGCTTAATAATATTCCCTCATTAAATCACGCTCGAATTTTAATGGTTGCGTAAAAAAGTCTTAAAAGCACGTGAAATAGCCATTCCAGAAAATGCATAGAACAAATTTACAAAGCAAAAAGAGTTATATAAGTTATTTAATATTTAAAATTGAAACTTTTTAATTGATATGAATCAAATATACCTTTTTAGACTTAAGTTTTTTAGATAATTTCTTAAAGAGAAAACAACTGTTAGTCTTGTTTGAGTAAAAAAAATTTTTATTTACAGTCTCAAAAATTGCAATAAATTTTTGAAAGAGAAAAAAACTTTTTGTCTTGTTTGAGTAAAAAAGATTTTTTTTTATTTACAGTTTTTTATTTTCATTTGAATTATTGTTTCTGAAAGAATTAACAATTATAACGTTTTTCTCGTGTTTACGAATAACCAATAATCCCTAACCACAAGATTAAAAATTAAAATAAGTAAAAGCCTTGCATAACTAACCAACTTCTAAAAGCAGCTAGTGTTGAAAAAATTTATTTGTTTATCAGCAAATCAGCTCTAAAAAACTGACGTTAATAAAATGTTCTTCTATGTTCAAACAAAATAATCACCCTCAAATCAAAAAAAAAAGATAATTATGAGTATCTATTTCGGCTGCACGAACTTGAACCTACACTAAATATAAAAAGATTAAGGATAAGCAATACTAACAGCTAAAAAATAATATATGTTTCCTCAGTAATTCAGTGATAAAGTTTGATACTTAAAAATATATTCGAAATTGGTACTAAAATTTTTCTGGGGTCTAAAATCTCTGGCTGACTGAATTTATCGTAGAAATCGTTTAGCTAAACCAGTCAAATCACAACTTATCGTAGCAAGAAAAGACGGTACATCTTCATTTATGCTGAAAATATTTACGCAATTTAAAGGAACAGGAAATTATAAAGATAATGACTTTAGTCTTCAAAATTTTCTAGCCACGCTGACTCCTCCCTTTAGTCTTGAGAACCAAGACCTAGTCAGCAAGAAATTAATTTAAAACAGGAAGAACTATACCTCCCAGCTTTAGAAATTTAGGAAGAACTGCTTATTTTTCACCGTTTTGTTAAACTGTTTGAAGCTTTTTCCTACCTACTTCCACGGCCTCCCCTCTGGTGAAGTATTCTGAAATATCTGCACCAAATTCTCAATTTTGAATTGATTTCAAAAATTTTTTTTTGAGCTAAATGAACGAGATATATGAGTCGTGTAAGCAAATTTCTTATTTTAAGTTTTTAGGAAAAGTTTCATATCATAAATTACCTTTAAAATATTAAATCTCATTTTGTATATTTGTGTTTTATATTATTATTTTGTAAAATTTACTCATGCTTTCGTTTTAAAATTTAATAAAAATAAAAGGTGACCAGGCCAAATTCTTGGCATGTCAGATCTGATTGCTACATTGCGGATGGCAGAAGTTTGGAGATCTTTTTTTCATACAATATGCCGATAAACTATAAAATAAAAAGCAATTTTAAGTTTTTGATTGATATAGTTACTGATTTTATCAGCATTAATCGTTTCGGAATAATAATTTTTATTCAACTCGTTCGATTTTTCTTCAATGTTTCAAAAGAATATGTCTATTAAAATAGTTTTAAAAGTCAGATTTCTTCGCCAACTTAGATTTTAGGTAAAAAGTTTTTTCTTTTGTTCGTTCGACCTCTTCTTGATTATGTCATCAGATTTTACAATTTACATTTCGGTGCACTTTCTTAATAATTGGTATAAATAAACATTTTCTTTATGAATTTTTTTCTAAATTTTTATGAAAGAGGTAAAAACACATTAAATAAAAAATTTAATTGCTTTTACAATTCAAGTAACAGTAAATTTTTAAATGAACTTTGCTAATTATTATACAAAGATTAGCTAAAAACTAATTTCAAGTTACTCTAACTAGATTATGGAGTTAGAGAATTATCTTCAAAAAATCCGATTTACTAAGACTTTTCGATTTTTCAATGAAGCTGTTTAACTTCTATTTTTTCAAGTTACATTACTCCAACAAAAAATTAATTTTGTTTACGCATTTCAATTTCCTGTTCAAAGATACTATTTTGTTTCCAGAAACTCGTTTTGCATCCAGACGTTCTTCAATTAACCTACGAATTAGTTATGAGTCAATGCCAAACTTGCAGGTGTTGCTGTACCCAAGACGTTTCTAAATAATGCCCTTTTAAAAAACATTTCAATTTAAAATTTATTTTGAAACTGGTTTTTTAAATATTTTGATTTATTTTCTTTGTGGAAGCCTGCCACGTGGGTGGTGTAAATGTTAGGTTTATAAAAGCTTTTTTTTCACTACCCAATGTAGCTTACTACCTGCTTTAAGAACTTTCTAAACGAAGCTAATCTTAATCGACAACTCTAACTAAAAGCGCATTTAAATTCGTCTCAGTAATTAAAACTCAGTAATAATACAATTTTGAAAAATATAAGTTTATTTTAAAAGTTTGTTTGTGTTTAAATTTCTTGATTAATGAATGGGTTCTTGAAAAAAATTTTGTCGTATTTTCTTTACTGCAATTATGCAAATTTATATTGTGTCTACTTAATCAAATAAAATTTACATTTGACAATCAGAACCAAGTAAAATATACACAATTTTATTCAGAAAAACGGGTGTGTTTTTTCGAGAATATACGTTGTATGTTCAAAAGGTATTCAACCATAATTCTTATTGGCTACATGAAAAACGGTTCGAGATGCGGGGCGCAATAAAGCGGCCTAAGACGACTTGATCTCTTCTTTTTTAGAGATGTTTCCTTTGATTGTAGTTAATTAAAATTATAATTTCCTTTAAAATTTGTGAAAAAAAATTAAGAATCATGTTTGTTTTTGTTATTTTTTATTTAAGAAATTGCCAAACGAGAGAGCGGGTCGTTCATGAAAAATCGCATGCGGGGGCTTAGTAGCTAATGGTAAGTTTAAACTAATGTGCATGGTCAACTTTTGAAAAAGAGTCGCCGGATTTTATTTTGCTGTGACTGCGTCAATTTTTTTCTAAAGCTTAGTTATTCTCAAGAGATTTTTCCATTTGAGAATCCTTAAGGCTTAAGCAAAATATTATACACTAGTGTTGTTCAACGTTTTCTATTATTGTGTCCCAAAATGAAACACGCGACTCACATTTACACGTGCTTGTTATTTAACCCTTTGACGCAGATGGGTCGCCGATGCACCTTTTACATATTTTTTTTCTGACACTCTTAACTATAAGCAAAGATAGATTGTTGTACTTTTTGATGATAAAAAAACAGTCTAATAATTACTGAAAAAAATCCGTTAGATTATCAGAATTATATTTGTACTATAATATGAAACACAAAAAAAAAGTAGTTTGAATTTTTTTCTCATTTATATTAAAAAATTTATCAATAATTTATTATGTAAATTAAGGAAATTTCTCTTAGAAAAACTGTTTCTCTCAGTTCTAAATAATTACAAATTTGAAGAAATATTGTTTGGAAGAGAGCCGTGTTTCGTAGATTTTGCTTTTAACACAGAAAAAAACACTGGTGTTTAATACTGTATTTCATAACCATAAATTATTAAAGCATTAAATCTAATATTTTCACTTATTTTGACCTAAATAAATGCAAAATAAGTAAAAAAGTTTGAAAAATATGTTTAATAAAAATGCTGCTCCAAAGCGTCAATGGTGTGGTGTCGATCTCCAGTGAGTGAAATGGAAATGAAAATAAAATGTAATGAAAATAAAATGTAATGAAAGTAATGAAAATAAAATTTTATCATGCACTCCCTGGATAATAGTTGCTAAGCTCAGCAACACAAGTTTTTTTTATACATATATTTTTTTTATATTTCCAATAAAAGTTATAGTCGATTATTTTTGGAACAAACCTCCTGAATTTTTCCGATAGAGAGGCAGGCTCCTAATATTTGAAAATAGAAATCCGATTTTTAACTTTCTTATTTTATTGAATTCTTATTGATATATTTTGATTAAGGTAGAAACTTTTTAAAAGACCTAATAAATAAGTAATACAACAGCATATTTTTTCGTTAAATTAGAAAAATAAGTGTAAAAGAATCATTATTGCAACTTTTTCTTTGGGCATTAAGATCTTACGTTTCGACCTACTAAGTAATACAAAAAAATAATTTATTCTTTTTTTTAAAAAGTTAAGTCAATATTTATTTAATATTTAAAGTGAGTGTTTCTCTTCAATAAGACAAACAGAAATTAAGTTCGTATAAGTATTCCAATACAAAAACTGATTTTGGTAAAAAAAAGGTAACAATAATGAGTATATTTAGTATTTAAAGTGTATGTCTTAATTTAATATGTTTAATCATATCCAACTTGCAACTTATTTAATAAATAATTTCCTTAGATAACATTCTTTCATATAATTAAGTAATTCTTACTCCAATCTTATTTCAAACTATCCGATCAGGTTATTTCGAATAATTTATAGAATCATAAATTTAAGCAATAGCTTGAATCGCTTGCAACATATAATATTTCAGTGTAATTATGACGCTAAAACAAAGTGAAAGAATCATTGGCAAAATTCAATATTAAATATGGTAATAGAACTCTTTCAATAACTCTTACAATCGAAAATTGCTTTCGAAGAAGGCGACTGTAATCAAGTTACTAGCGAACACTCCATCTCCAATATATTCTATTAGTCCTCTCCAATATTTGTAATCAAATTGCATTTGCGGTCAGACCATTTTTATCCACTTTTGGATCTTTCAAAATAAGCAGAGAAGGAGTCGAACTCATAAATGAATATCCAATTTAATCAACTTCGAATCATTTGCTCTTTCTAGATGGATTGAGAAATTTAATAACTGGCAATATCACGCGAGCAGACAGTAGTTATAGTGGATATTTTATTCATGAAGCGAGATGAGGGTGGAAATAAATTGAAGGAAATGGGTGTCAACAACTTATCTAGCTGTTCGATATGTATTTGAGAAAGATAGTGATAGTATGCTCATTAACTCTGTATCATTTGAAAAATAATTTTAAATATCGTTTTAAAATAATTTTAAATATCGTTTTAAAATAATTTTAAATATCGTTTTAAAATAATTGTAAATATCGTTTTAAAATAATTGTAAATATCGTTTCAATATAATTTTTGAGATCGTTTGAAAGAAACCGTAAACATATGCTATATTTTGTTGGTTAGATTTTTTTACCTTTTTTTCATTTTTTAGAATTATCATTACATTAAAAGTAATACAACAAAATAAGAATAATGGGACAAAAATTAAAAGCAAATAAATGAATGCAATTAATTAAGGCAAATAAGCAACAAAATATACAAGTTCCAAACAAAATGGCACTTTTTTGTTTATAATGAACAATTTGATATCATAATCATTGTATTCAACATAGATTTTTAGACATAATAAAAATAGCCTTTAACGTAATATGTTGGAGCATTAATAAAATATTATGGTATCATTACATTTTAATTTAATTTTTAAAGCAATAGAAAAGATCTCGAAAGTTAAATTCTTCTAAACTGCCATAAAATTAGTAACAGTTATCTTTTGTAAATTGTTATCTTTGATAATACAATAAAAATTATGAAAGACCTATCGGTTTGATGAAAGTTAGAATTTTAAGATTTATGTTTTTGCCGTAGTTCTAGCTGGAATCTAAAACTCCCTAGCACATTTATATAACTCGTTTATCAAAAGAATTCAAGTAAAAAATATTCTTAATCAAAAGAGAATGAAATGTTTTACCAACTTACGAAATCTCGCATTCACTTTCAACTGAAGTAAACACTTCTGCTAAATATATTAAAATAAAATTCTTCAAAAATTTGCTCGCTCTTATGAAATAAAAAAGCATCATTCATTTAAAATAAAATCGTCTGCTACCTAAGTTTCAATTTCATTATATTAAAAAAATGAGAGACGAAAAAAAGTTAAGAAATATTTAATAAAAATTACAATGGAAAAAGTTGATCAGATAGTACCTACATCTTTATTAAACAAGATATTTAATCGGTTAAAACAAAAAGAGCGTGTATTTGAAATTATTTACCAGAAAATATACAGGCAGCGTAGCGTTTCTTAAAAGACTTAATTCTACTTAGAAATAAATAGAAAGGATTTATTTCCTATTTTAAATAGTATTCCATGGAACTAGAAATTTTAATTTCAGTATGGAGAGTAATGAAGTGTAGGGAAAGTGGGCATCTACGCAGGGTACTATGAGGCTTCACGCTGGTCATATTCAAAAATAAATAGATAAACAAATAATAACAAAATAATTTTAGTTTTTAAAAATTGTGCTGTATCCATAATTCAAAAAACTTTTTGTTTTATGATAACGATGAAATGGGAAAGAAGGAAATAGTATCCACATGTCTGGAGAAATAACTTTATAAATCAAAATTAGAAAATTAGAAAATACGATATATTTAAAAAATTTAGATAGTTTTTTGATCGGAGCCCTTAATTGCAAAATTTTTCTAACCGAAACAAATGTTTTGTTAGTTGATTTTACTTCGTAACTGCCATGATCTTACTTTTAAATTTTCCATTTTCTCACAAAATATTTAAAAAAAAAACATTTACATTTGTTTTTTTTTATTTTTTTCCTAAAAAAGACAATTTTTCTAATTGCTTTATTTATCTTTTAATACAAAAAAGCTATCCTTCTTTTAGTTTACTCTAAAAGAAAAACTCTTTTCATAATTAAAATTATCATAAAACAATCGTGAATTCTCAGTTCTTTTTAAAAATAATGAAAACATTTACTTGAATTCGAATACCTGAATAAGAGAGGATTTTTCTTTTTTCTTTCGTTGTTTTTCTTATTTTTTCTCCCCCCCCCCAAAAAAAAAAAAGAAAACAATATTTCCAGCTGATTTCGATTTGAATCCAGCTGCTTTTGAAACTAATTTCCGTTACATTAATGCATTTTAACAAGGCAGACTATTTTTATATAAAATTTTCTCATTAGTTTATTTTTTTAAAATTAACCTTGAGTCAAGTTGTGCCATTTGCATCATGATTGATAATGCTAACTGAAACAATACTTAACAGTAGTAGCAGTAGTTTATGTCATGTCAATATCATCTGCTGAACTTGAGTTATTTATTAGTTAACCGATACTTGATAAATTATAAGAGTGTCTCATAAACTGAGGAATAAAACATAACATGAATGAATTGATCGCGATCACATTTTTCAAATTATTTGCACTGCAAAAAAAAATATCTTTTGTTTCCATTAAAAGTTCTTGATTAAAAAAAATTTTGCAGTTAAGAAAAACTTAATTTATTTCTTAGTTTTTTCCGCAGCCCGTTTAAAGAAATCTTTCTCAAATAAAAACACTGAATTTTATTCTTTCTTTTTACATTTTTCTAAATTGAAGGCTAGTCTCTTTTTTTGTCGCAATAGCTTTAACTGGTTTATTTTTCTTAACCAAAGCGTTTTAGATCGATAAAATTTAATGAAAGAAAAGGAATATAAAGGTTGGTTAAATGCACAAAACAACAACTCAAAAATATTGTCTGAAGCGGCAACTTGGTAACTTGACCCTCTCAATATAAATGGAATTAAAGGAAAGTAAAATTTATTTTTAACAATTATTAAACTAAAAACTCTAAATGTATTTTCGAGCATACTTAGTTGGTTGATATGAAATTATTTTGTCTTCTCAATTTAAATGGAAGTAACGAAAATAATAGTTTATTTTCACCAATTATTAAGTTAAAGTTTAAATATAAATGCATTTTTCATCAAACTTATTTGAACTCATTTTTGAGGTAAACTTAAACCTGACCCTCTGAAAAAAAAAACAGAAATAATTTGTCCTTTTTTTATGAATTTATAAGGTATGAATTAAAATGCAAATTCATTTTCGTTAAAATCACCTTCTTGATACATTCTTGACGGGAACTTAAACTTGATCTTCTCATTATTGCCAATTATTAAATTATAATTAAAAATATTAAATTGTTAGTCTTTAAGCAAGACTTTAAATTCAGGTCTTTGTGATTTCTCTTTCGAGAACAATCAAATCAAATCAGGTACTTTTTTTAAAAAACTTGTATTCTATGCAGTTTGTGTTCGTTAGTAAGTGTTTAGTTTTTTAGACGTTTCTTGGCAATCTGTATTATCCTGTTTCCATCTTGCGCTAAGAATCTGAGAATTTGATGCGTCCATCTACGTAGATTCACACTATAGCTTGTCCGAAATGTATACCATCTCTTTGCTTGAAAGTAAAGCATCCTGTACGTCTTAAGTTCTGTTGATCATGTCATGGATATAGAGTTTCTAGAGCATTTCACATGTTTCGCCATATTCTTTTGCGATGTTTCTTTAAATGCAGCCTTATTGTTGCGGACATCAAAAATGAATTGCACTTAACGCCGTATGTACTCTTTTGTATTGAAGAGTTTAGACATTGTAATGCTGAGATCATGATAAGGATCTTTTATACACAAAAATTTTGAATATTCCTCATCTTGCTCAGTGATTCCCACTTCCGGAAATATACGCGAATATCTGCGAAAATTGCCTTTTTTGTGTAAACTGAACTTGAATAGTGGTGTGCTTGAATAGTCTTTGCTATCTCTATGGCATTAAATGAATATAAATCTTCTTCTGTAGGGTAGTTTAAGAGGTGAAGACCTGCAGCGACTGCAGAAACTGAACAGTGAAATAGTTTTTAGTAAATCTGTGTTTAAGGTTTAAGTTTGGAGAACTACCTAAACAATCTTTTAATGACAATTATTCCTTTCCCTTTGAAGATGCATGGAAGGTTATCCTGACCTTTCTACAATCCTTTTGTTCGTGTACTGCAGCTTAATGTGGGAGAAAATACCTTGTGTTAATATTCTAAGTTTCTACCCTTTCAACAATTCCATTCCGAATGTATTCATAAATGATCTCATCGTACTTAATACATAATTCCTTATTTTTTCTCGAATGTTTTACTTAAACTGAACAAATGACGTTTTGAAATTTCACAATTATTATTTAATTCTTTATTATCTGCCTTTTATAAAAATCGAATTTCGTATATTTTGATTGGATGCGAACTTATTCTGTTCAAACGATTCCAAAATCTGTTTTTTCTGATGAGGATAGATTTTTACTTAAATTTATCTCTGTTGTTACAAATAACTACAAATTTTTTATTCTACCCCAATCTGTACCATGGACATACCTCAAGATTTAGCATTTCATTATCTAACAATATTTTCATCAAAACTGTTTGTTTTGTACAATTCAATGTTTGTTCAAAAATATTCCTAAATCTTTTGTGTCCAAAAAAAATTCTGCTCCATTTAAAATGACAATGCTTCAAGCCCGAGTGATTAAAAGATTAAATAATTATTCCATATAGATAATTGGATGTTTATGCTTTGTTAAGCGCTAAGTATCGTCGTATACTGTATAGATGTATATGCTTTGTTACAATTACCATATGCAGTGATTTTACACAATTCACAATTACAAGCTTATTTATCACAACTACAACAAACAAACTGCATAAAAATATTAAGTTTCCAATTAATTTTTCATTAATTACCAATATATATGTAAATCGGAATCATCGATTCAAGTAGGATGCTGCTCATTCGAAGTTCAATTTTATTCTGATTGAATTCCCCTTCCGCTAGGAAATAAACATTTTCAAACTTCCTTTTTATAAGGATTATGACAAATTCCAATAGTTTAAGTTGTCTCAGAATGGTGAATCAGGGACTGGCAGGACACTGAACTTGCCAGTCAGTCGACAAGCAGCTTAGATCTCTCGACTAAAGTGAACACCAGAATCGTGTATATTTGAGATATACCCTTCTTACCCCTTAACGATCGGTTAATTTTCAAGAAAACGGTCATAAAAGTGCCTATTTTTTTGGCTTTTGTATTTGTTATACGTATTTGATTGGTTGCTGAAATCTAGTTTAAAATAAACTATCTACAATTACCTTAAAAATATCCTGGTACTGCCATCTGGTATATAAAAGGAGAAATAAAATGTTTTCCTGGCAAAAGAAATGAATTAGTTTTATTCTTATTGGCACGTTACTACTGAATACTCCAGACCGCGAATATCACGGGAGCGAGAAATAGAGGACGAAACCTCACCCCGTCATTTTCACGGGAGCGAGAAGGAAGGGGATGATGAATGGAATGGATAGGTTGAAAATCTATGAATGCATTACGTTGTTATAAGTGGTGCCGCATTCCCAGAGCAGTTTTGCTTACTTAGGCTTAACTTTTACCGTATAACTTACTGCAAAAATTTAATTGTGATTATTTGAAGTTTGGTCTATTTTTTAATATATTCATGTAAATATTTATTAAGTAGCAGATAGATACTTATAAGAAAGGAGTAATCATATGGGAATTTTAAAGCTTTCATAATAATATGTCCAAGGCCTAGACACCTTTTGCTAATGCAGTAATTAGGCACTGTTAGTAAGAACTGAAAGTTACAGTGGCTATCGTTATCGCTTATCTAAGTATACTTTATCAGTAATTTTCTGCAAAACTTGAATGATATTGTTAAGAGAAAATATTGACTTATTTCCGAAATACATTTTTCAAGTTCTGTAAATAAGCACATGTATAAAACGCTCTTAGTACAACGTATAATTAAAAGTAATGAGTCAATCTTATTTTTCTCTTTGTCATTTGATTTTAAAATCCATTGTCTTTACGTTTTTTGTAACTTAATTAGATATGAGGTTAAGATTAAATTAAATAGCTCTGTTGTTCTACAGTGTGAGGCAAAATTATCAATTTCTGTAGAATTGAATTTTTTATGTCACAGTCATGTAATTTTTTTATGTCTCACTCTGAATTACATTTAATGAAAAATATTCAAAAAGATAATTTGAAAACAAAACTATTGGAATATTGTGGCACCCCTTAGTTCAACGTACAACACATGGTGATCCGAAGTACAATAAAGTAATAGTAAACAAATGTAATAGTATTACCCACAAAGTTTCTAATCCATTTGATTTGTTACTTTCGTCATAAAAAAAACGTTAAAATTGGTTCAATGTAAAATAAAAATGAATCTCATAATTCAGAAGGCAACAAAATTAATTTCAAAAATCAATTAAACAAAAATATATTACATCTTAAGACTGATCTGTATAAAGGAGTAAATGGGTCCGTGGCTTATGGGTAACCTTATGTTCTTTTATTACAAATTAACCTAACTTGATCACATATCCCGTCCATCATAATGCAAGTTTTCTTTTATATATTAAATTCCTGTTAAAAGAAGACACTGATTCTTGAAGTTTAAAAATTTTTCAAAAAGAAAATTTTTAAAAATGTTGGTTGAATGTTAATGGCCCTGTATTACTTAAATGCATTTATTATCAAACTATTTAATTTTTATAATAGCAGAGAAAAGAACCTTTGTATTAACTGCAAATAAAGTACTTTCTGACCAGTAAAGACTATTTTTACATATTATACTTCTTAAATTTTACTTTTAAATTTATTAAAGACCTAAAACGCGCACACATATGCACAGTTTTATTTGAATTTTAACTATTAACGTTTGAAAGAAAAAGAAAATATGCTTTAAGGAATTTGAAATGTTTTTAGTAACTATCAAAAATGGAAAACTTTTGAAAGAATGGTATGTCAGTGGTCAAAGTGAAAATCACATGAATGAAATCAAAAGTGAAAAATGGTTTTCTCAACTTTTTACTAAATTTGTTATAGTGACAAATCCAGAAACCTCAAAAAATTTTAAATGTTTCGTTGGTTGTTAATTAGAGAGACCCAACTTCAGTGATTAGCAGCAACTGATAATAATCGATAAAATTAGAATATTGGAAGGAGTAATTTAGTATTTTTCAGCTTAATGATCGCAAAATTTACCAAAAACATCATCGAGAGGTCGTGCATTAAACTAAACATGATCAAATATACTTCTCTTTTTTTGTAAAATTTGTATTCAAAATATAGAATGTTTTATTATAAATCTAAAACAAAATGACAAAAACCAGTTTCACTGCTTTAAATTTTGGGCTTCTGGTGGGACCTTACTATAAACTTTGAGTATTATCCATAAAATCAATTTTTACCATAAAATGCATTTTTAACGTGATATATTATACCGTAATTTTTACAGTAATATTTATTTAATTTGAGTGATTTAGAGATTTTACTGTTATTATTACTGTAAAACGTAAGGATATTAGATTTTTTTTGTTTCGTAACATGTTAAGGTAAAAACGGAATACATAATAAAAAAAATACGGCAACCTGAGTGCCGTTCTTTTTACCGTAATTTGATCCAGAATTTTTTTACAGTGCACAGCCACTTAATCTTAAAATTATTGATTACTATGCTACTTTTGCTAAAAAAAAAAGAAAGAAAAAAAAGATACTGTACTGAAATAGAAAAAAAATGTCCCTCTTGATTCTTCGGAAAGAATAAAAAAAAAACATATCATCCAAGAATTTTCAATATCCAAGAGGTCAGAATTGGGAGTGATATTTCTTATATGATATTTCAAATTGAATAATTTTTAAAAAGAAAAAATAAACATAAAATGTGTGTTTATCGCGAAATAGTACCTGAAGATCAATATAACACTATGTATAAAAAAAAGGGCAGTACATATATCTACTTATTTATTTCGTATTTATTCTCCACAGATCATGTATGTGATTCTTAGAATTCTTAGAACTTCGTGATTCTTAGAACTGATTGTAGATTTACCTGCATTGATTTTCTTTTCACTTCTTTTCCTGCTCTGCATTTTTATTTTTGCGAAGTTAAATGAAAAAATATCTCCTACTTTTCCAAAAGGCGGCAGGAAAACATCTGTGAAATATTCATGTTTAAAAGAATATTCGTATAAAGTTTAAAATAGAATACTGAAGTGGTTATTCTACTATTGATCGCAAAGCTAAATATTTGAGAGAAGTGTCAAAATTTTTAACAAAATCTCCGATTCCAACAAAAATATTCCAGATGTATGTTGTCTCGCAAAGGGGTTGAATATAAATTTAGATTTTCAGGTTATAGAAAATTTGTTCAATAATTCATTCTTAAATTTAGTTAACAAGATCAGTCTACTTTATGCTAAAAAAAACAACTCCAAAATAATAGCACAAACAAAAAGAAATTTGATATATTAAGAAGTCATGTAACGTAATTGGTTAAAAACATATTTGTTGCTTATTTATTAATTTATTTGGTGCATTAAAGTTACGGTATCAAGGAAGCATGCTATGAAATGGTATAAATAAATTACAAACTAAATTATAATATTGTCGAAATCTTGCAAAAAAAACCTTATGTATTAAGCTTAATTATACAAGTTGACATAAAAAAAAAAAAAAAATTTGAAATTACGTAACTTGTAAAAATAAAACTGGAACAAAATTTTCTTTTAGGTATGTAAACAGTGTGCCATTTATGCTTTAACAAAATATTACAAAATCGATTTTAAAAAATTCAATGTTTTAACAAAATATCACAAATTGTTTACATTTTAAGGATGATACAGATGAGCGGTGGAACAATTAGAAGCTATAATTTTACACATATTTTTCTATTAATATCAATAAAATTATTTTTATTCATTCATATATGGGACTAAGATATTTCAGGCATAAACACATATTTACAAAGTGCTTTTGTCAAACATAGTAAATAATTTAATGAGCAGCATTCGAAACAAAACCGTGGAATCGCCAGGCCAGCATCAATATTCTAATGGCCTGTAATATAAGAACTCTAGATTGCTTGATTTTGTGTTTTCTTTATAGATGAAAATACATCTACACAGTATGTCATTTATTTTTTCGTGTACATAACAAAATGTGATAAACTGCCCCATCATTTAAAAATGTCATCAGCAGTTTCCATAACAGGCTATTAGAGTGTGTATTCTAACACAAAGCACATATTTCCAATGTCACCTTTACATAAGAAGTACACATATTGTGATATTTTGCTTTAACGTACAGTGTGCATTAATTTAATGTAAATAAAAACAATATTCCTGTATTTTTTAGTGAAATCTATGTCACTTCAAAATTTCGTGTTTTCCTGTGCAGGTCCAGTATTATGTTGTCTTACTTTTAACACGTTTTTATTTTTATTTTTATTTTTATTATTATTATTATTATTGCAAATACGGATATACGAACGGAACAATAAAGTGACTATCTTGAACTTCCTTCTATTTAACTTTTACAGTATTATGGATATTTTAACATAATCATTCTAAATATTAATATAAAATATATGAATACAGCTAAAATGAGAAAGTTTCAACTCAAAAATGTAATTATTTTTTTTCAAATAGATGTTATTTTTTCAAAATAAATAAGCGTTATCATATTTTCATACTTTTTAATCTTCATAATATTTTCTTAATTTTTATTTTTTCGGTTTTGCATCTCAGAGCTGGCTGTTAAGCTATAGTCCTTCTCCTATATTTAAAAATAAATTCCCTTCAAACAAACTTTATAATAATGTAACAAAATATTCAGTATTTTATATAAATATATTAGTTTTTTAATTTCTGATTTTGTCTGATTTTCATTTGATTCTATGATACGCAACCACGAAGTTCGTGGATACCTAAAAAAGTAGATGAGTAACAGTTTTTATCTCACACGGAAAAAAAATCCGTTGAAATCACCGTAACATATGATGTATGATGATGACATTCCTGGTAGAGAAAAAAGAAAAAAAGCATAGTATTGGCTAATAAAATCAAAATATACAGTATTTAAACCATTCATGCGGTAGCTTCATATGGTAACTGTTCTTATATTCAAACAAATAGTAAAAAATATACAACTGAAAAGTAAATTTAACCGAATAAATGGTTTTAATGCCATGCTCTAAGGTATCTGATAAAACTACCAAGTTTTGTCAAATTTTTCCCATATTATAAAACCATATTTAGTCTTAATTTTACCAAAATCGCTAGCAAACCGCCTCGGTTAAAATTACCCATCATTTTGGTGCTTCAAAAATATTGTAGATTTTACCTTATTCTTGTAGTTTTTACCATACTGTTTTTTCAGTGTAGGTTTTTAAACTTAAATAGTTAAAAGAAGTTTCATCTTATTCGCTTCAAAAAACATTCGTTCAAACATATCGATCCAATCATAATTTTAAAAAAACTGTTAATGCAAATAAAAACTTTTCTTGCATTGATTTTCAATTTATAGTATTGAACAAATATTGGTCCAATATTGTTATTTTTTATAAATAAAATAATAGGAAAACAATTTTATCACAAATTAATAGCCGGGATAGCCTTTTTGGCAGGATGATGGACTCACGTCTATAAGAACGGGGGTTCGAATCCAGTTGGCCGAAGGCTCACCGTATAGTAAATAGTGACTGGTGCACGTTAAATCTGTCAGGTCACAAAGTTCTCCAGGTTCCCATAACAAATCAATACCTCTGGAGATACTGAATTGGAGATTGATCGTTCTCTGTTTCAGGTCAAAATTACGATCTGTGAACGAGTGAATGGATGTATAAATGGGTCCTCCCTATAAACCGTTGTGACGTATGAATGTAGAGTTAAACCCTTGGTCATAGATGGCGCCACTGGAAAGCAAGAACAATCTCACCCTCTCTGCCTTAATGGCTGACGACAATGACAACAACATCACAATTAATATAATTTTTAACACTAATAAAAAGCTATTGAATGAACATGCAATTAGACGATAAAAATTAAAATTCTGTTTCTTGAATTACTTGATTTAAATTTCACAGTCACTCATTAAAAAGAAATCTCAAGCCTCGGAAATTGAAAGTTTGCTTACTCCCCAGAAAGTTGACCTAATATTTGCTGAAATTATCTTTACTGTCTCTAAGAAAATTAACAGCTGTTTAATTAATTTTACCAAAAAATCGTTTAACTGTTAAACTTATACACAGACAATATACTCCCCCTGCTTCCTTCTTTTGGTAATTGCTAAAATATTTTACACTATTGATTTCTTAACTTTATGTGCAGTTTATACATAATATTTTCAAAAACTTGAAAAATATCCGATTAAATAGCCGATAAATACCTCACGAATTCTCATTTTATTGGAAAACTTATTAAAAGAAATTTAATTTGACTGTTAAAGAATTGCGAAATTTACTCAGTTAAAATGGATTACACATTATGAGTGTAATGAATGGATTTCTTAGCTAAAAAGATGCGTTACTAACCGTATGTATGACGATCACCTTTGTGTGCGAAATATTTTCGTTTAAAGGGATTGTCTCCAAAATAATTATTCTCTTTAAATAGGCTAAATTTATCTTGTGGAGTATTTTTATTTGTTCTAAAGTTGTTACGATGAATATAAAGCAACTTTTATGAATAAGGAAAGGAACCTAATTTTATCACAAGGTTTAACCAATGTTAAGCGTAATTTAATTTAGGGGTTGTACTATCTTTGAGTTTTATTCTTCGATTTTTTTTTTCAATTCGTGTTAATATTGACTTTTTTTCAATTGTGGTTTATAGTTTTGGTGACTTAACAAAATTATTTAATTCTTTTTTCTTTTTTTAACTCATATTGAAATCATACTAAAAGAATTGCTAACTTGAAAAGTTTTCTCAAAAACCCTAAAACATAGAAAATTTAAATTTAACAAAAAAAAATTGTAAAATAGTAGGAGTTACAAATTTATGAAATATTAATAGTTTAACAACAAAACACGAGTACAATATAATAATGAGTACTCGCGTTTAGAGTTGAAAGCCCGCCAGAAATAAATAAGGCAATATAAATTAGATAGGCGAAATAAATAAGATATATTTGGTTTTATATCTTCATTAATTTTTTCCTTGGTCTTAAAAAATATATCCTTGAGATTATAATTTACGGATTTAATATTTATAAATTTTTTCCACAATAGTTTTTACATTTTCTTAAGATAACTGAACTAAATCGGGTTTTGAATATTTGTTTAGTTTGAATGCATTAAGACTGTTTTTTGCAGGCTCCTTCGTCTTATGAAATGGTGCTTTTGGGCGAATAATATGCTATTTTCATAGCTGTTTCGAGTTTTCAACAGTTACTCATGACTGTTATCTCAAGTTTAGCCTAACAAAAGCCAGCGTTGTCAATGCTTATTTTAAAAATGTCTCGAAGCATCAATGTGGAGAAAAGCCGCAATTCTGTAAAAATAATAATTTTTAATATTTAAAAACTTACTCCAATGCTGCATAAGTTGGGCTAATAAAAATTTGCAAAAACTGAGAATAAGACAGTGATTTTGATAATTTTCATCGAGGAGAAAAAATATCGCCAAATTGACAATTTTTTAAAAAAAGTTTAGAAACTATTAAAATATTTAAGTTATTTGCCCGTTCTAAGGGGCAGACAATTCTTCACAGTAAGATGATATGCCGTGAAAATCATCGCTTTGCTTCAAATGTGGCTTTTTCATTTTCCTTGGCGACAGAGAATACAACTTTCGAAAAGCAATGTTAAGAAAGTAAATGAAAAATTTATCATAAACCCAACCGATGATTACTTTCAAATAACGAACCAATATTGCGCCGACCACAGTGCTGACGTGAAATATCCTCTGTGGTAGACGGATCATGGGTTAGAATCCCCTTGCCGTCAGGCTAACCGTGGGAGGTACTCGTGGCCTTCCTCTCCATGTAACGCAAATGCGGGTTAGCTCCATCAAAAAGTCCTCCGCGAAGGCAAATTTCTCCTAATACTCGATCCCGGAGTTCCCTTATCTTCTGGATTGGGTTCAAAAGTACAAGATCACGGAGTTGAACATTAGTAGTCGTAAACCCATAAAATTGGGTCTGCTGTTCAACGACGGTTATAAAATAAAATAAAAAACGAACCAGTATCGGGTTCGAGTTAAGTCCGTTTCACCTCATGAATGAAAGGAAATTAAAATGTCACATTAAATTTAATATTAAAATTTTTTATGAGTGATTTGATATGCCTGTTACATTCAAAAGTATCTTTAATTGAGAAAAAGCTCACTGTTTTACTGTTGAATAAATTACGATACTTTTTAAAAAGGAAAATGTTCTACCGTAATAAGCTAAGACTTGTGAAGATTTGAAAGATAATTTTATGATATTTCTTTTTAGAAAAATATAAATGTTTTCCAATCCTTTTGCCAAATGGTTTCCAATACTTTTGAATTAAGAGAACATAATATTGAGAGTGATAATTTTTTAAAGTAATTTGTTGACTTAGAAAAACATATTTTAAGAAAAAAAAAATTAAAACGATCGTTTAACAATCATTTTCTAACGCAGGATTTTAAATTTTTTTTGGTGATTTAATTTTGGGTAAAATACTTCTATAAACTACGTGCTGTGAAAGTTTGAAAGTTCAGTTAAAGATATTTTTTTACAAAAATACTAATTTAAAGTTTTCTCACACTTTTGCATTTAAGGATATTAGATTTAATAGTGGTAATAGTGTTTTATAATGAGAAAATATACTTTAAGATTTTAATTTTAAAAAAAATCTTATTCTAATCGTTTTTAATTCCAATTTCGAACTTCTATTGTTGAATAATATAAAACACTTTTTTCGATGAAATTTATTTTTGAGTAATAAATTATGAGTTGCGAAAATTTGATTGATTGGATTGATTAGATTTACTGATTTAACAAGTTTTTTACTGAAAAAGAATGAATGTCTTCAGCTCTAGTAGATAATAATGATGAAAAGTTTGAAATGTAATAATTCTACAATAATTAGAGACATATTTTTCAAAATTTTAATTGGTGAATAAATTGAGTCACATTTTGGGTGAAATGCAGCTATAAATTACGAGCTGTGAAGATTTAAAATTTCAGTTTTTAAAAAAAATTTTTACAAAAAATATGAGTGTAAGGTTTGCTTGCACTTTTGCATTTAGGGATAAAAAAGTTAATAGTGATAATAGTGTTTTTTATGCAAAAATATATAAGATTTTAATTTCAAAAAGGATTCTTTTGAAATCGTTTTCCAATTCCAATTTTAAACTTTTAATTTTTGACACTTTAACAAATTAAGACACTTTTTTCGATAAAAAATTATTTTGCAGGATTAAGTTATGAGTTGCAAAACTTTAAATGCTCAAAACATGTTTTTTACTGAAAAATATGAACATCCTTAACTCTAGGAGAAAACAATGTTGAAAAGATTGAAATGTAACATTTCTACAATAATTAGAAACATATATTTCAAAACAATAAATCGTAAGAATGAAATTATTTTGAGATGTCGAATGAATGTTCTAGCATGATAGTCAAAGAATGTGACATCGTATTTTATTTATCTTCTAATAAAAAGATTTATGCCTTCGAAGGGTTCAATGCCATAAAAACGATCAATAGATCCTAGACTTCTAACTCATAAAATATTTGCTGCAGAAGTGATTGGAAGGTGCCCATCTCTTATGATTCTGGTGTTTAACTAGGGACGGAAACTGCATCTTCAGTAGGTTATGATGTACTAGAAAATACCCTAAAGATGCTTTGGCCAGTAATGTCGATTTCTCTGGGCAATTTTTATTACCCATGTAAGAATTTATTCAGGAATTTCTCATAGTGCTTTAAACATGTAGATTTTTTTCTCTCTTCGCATAAATAGAAACCATCGATATCGTTTCTAGAAATCAACTTGAAAAAAATGCGCAAAAAATATTAAGTTCAGCTGAAAGCCTTTCTGTTCAACTTTTTTTTTAAAATAATAGTTTTACGACAGCTCATATATTTTTTTGAAATGCTAAATGTATTGAATAAATGTAAGCAATTACTTTCCTCATAATACCTAGATTACAAAATACTATATTTAAAAGCTAAAGATTAAGGTTTCAGTATTTTAAATTTTTTTTTTTTAATTTTTTAAGTTGGTATATTTTGTCATGCTTCATATTCTAAAAATTTAAATATTCATCTTAAAAAAAAATTATTTTTTGAGTGATTAAAAACATCGAACAATGCCGCTTAAATTTATTTTTTTTCTTCAATTTTTTTTAAAATATGAGAAAAGAGAAATACTGCTTTAAGAGTGTTTTGCAATAAGAAAAAGATTTTGATTAAAATTGATTTATTTTTCAATTATTCTATTAAAAGTTGTTGTATTCTATTAAAAGTTATTGCATTCTATTAAAAATTTTAGTTATAAAAAATTAAAACTTGAAACAATCAACATCTTTTTATTCTTAATTTATACAGCATTTCGAGTGGGCATTTTATCTGGACATAGCTCAAAATACGGGTCTAAGAAAATGGGCATAACTTAAAATGTATATTTAAGAAAATGAGCAAGGCTTAGAGTGCAGATTTAAGAAAATGGACACCGCACATAATGCGTCTTTTCAAAGTTCAGCCCAGATTTTAACTACTTAATCGATAATTTTTCTTACTTTTTTTAAACATAAAGTATAATCATTAAGTATATCACAGATGTAAGTTTCAGGTGATCCTTTTCTTTGTATTCAGATCTCTACTAATAATGTGGTAATTCCGACAACATGAACTTATTACCATTATTATAAATTTACAGAACCTGCAGCAACCTTGTAAAAATAAGTTTGAAATCTTTTCAAAAAATTCTAAGTTAAAAAATAATCTACTAAGTAATTTATGCAAATGGATAATATAGCATAGCGGATTTTATTTGGATTCATAAATTAATTCTTTAAAAATGAACAGTACTTATAAAAGAGTTTGAAAGGCTCGCAGAGAAAAAAGTTTTGGTAAAATTACCGTACTGTATGATAATGACATTTCGAGTAAAAAAAAAAGAAAAAAACATAATTATGGTTAATAAAACCAAAGTACAAGGTATTTAAACAGTTCCGGTAAGTATTTCCGTTCATATGGTAACGGTTTACCGGAAATTCTAGTTTGCAAAGTTATATTTCTTTTTACCACACATTTAGTAAGAAATACAAAACTAAAGAGTAAATTTAACTAAATAAATGATTTTTGTGCCATGCTCTAAGGTGTTATACTAAAATTACTAAATTTAACCACACTTACCAAATTTTAATACATTTATCAAATTTTATCATGTATTATAAAACGATATTTTCTTGTTAATTTTACCAAAATCATTGCAAAAACGGTTCCATAAAAATATCCGAGCTTTTTGATGTTCTAATAGAGCTATAAACAGGATAAATTTTACCATGTTCTTGTAGTTTTGCGAATACTTTTTTACTTAGTTTGAAAACAAATTCTATGTCCGTTTTTTTTTTAAATAGTTCACCCTTTTTTTCAAATTCTCCATTTTCTTTAATTTTCTTGTTTAATGCATCCATTCTTACATAAACGTTTTGAACTATGTCCAGAATAAAAAACTCACTGACGATTTCCTATTTGTAATAAAATTGTGCAAAGCAATCCAAATTCTGCTTAATTGCTTAATTGTTTACAGTGTTAATTCTGTTTTTTATTTTAAGCAATCCAAATTCTATTCAATTGTTTACAATGAATAGAATACTTCTGTTTTCTGAAAAAGTATCCTTTTGCACTCGATTATTTAAATGCAAATTTAAATGAAAAATATTTTCCGTAAAATAAATGCATATGCTTATATTACAAAATAGAGTAACTAAATATTACAGAAATATTAATATTTTTTGCGTTTTTTGTCAACCATAAATGAGAATGAGAAAGTTGCTCAACCCAACTCATTTTATGAGGAAATAATATATATAAAACTATACCATAATATTTATAATTAAATTATTGAAAGACTTTTAACCTTCAAGACTGATAATAAAAATTGTCGAGTTATAAGCAAGATTCTTAGATTAGATATATATTCGATTACTCAGATTAAACTCTTCTAAAAACATTCTAAAAGCTTTTGTTAGAATAATGTCATAAAATCTTTCGGGTGGCTTTTTTTTCTCCCAAAACCGGGAATATAATCAAGCAGAAATTGAAAATACGAACTCCTTTTTGTTACTTTGAAGAAAAAAAATGTAAACATGATTGAGAAAATTTTAACTAAAATGCATTGTTTAATTGAAACTCCCCTTATCTCTGTTTTTCAAGAGTTACTCAAGGGAACCCCTTAGTTCTTAGAGTTAATATACCATTCGATTTTTTTTGTTGACTAATTGTTTTATGAAATTAACTATACAGTAAATTAAAACAATAAGTCAATTCTATACAGTATATATGCAACATGATTTTATTAACTATACAATATATATTATATAGTATGATTTTATACAGTAATATTTACATTAAAAACATTGAATCAATGTAATTAAATAAAAATTTCACTGTAAAAATTACAGTATAAAATTTTACGGTGAAAATGGATTTCACGAATACTGCACTTAGGGTATAATTTGTACTTTTTGGCCTAATTTGATCTGAATTTTTCTTTATTTTTACTTATTTGTCTTACAAAATATTCGTCCAAACATACTTTAGCTACATCAAAAATTAACTCCGATAAAATTTGCTAATGCTTCTTTTGAGACTATAACTATTTTTTAAGATTAAGCTTTTTTTAAAGGCGTCCATTATGTTGGGCAATATTTATTATAATTTTATCACCTAGGATATAATATTTTAAGCTATAATTTTCTGTTTTAATACCTTTACAAAGCGATTGTCTGTGTAAAAATTTTATTGGAGTGGGTTCGATCCTCAACTCCGTTAAGACCCACCAAATACACGCGAAAGTTCTGTGGTCGGTCACTAAGCAGTACTATGGATACGATCAGGAAAAAATTTCCTTCCCTTTTAAGTTTATGTCTAATTTGAGGGAGTGGCCTCACAAATGAGTGGCGCTGCATTTATTCGTGGGGTACGTCTGAGCCAAGACGTACTTTTACCCTTGAGGTGCTCTCTTGCCAAACGAAAGGCGTACCTTCCCGACTTAATTCGCAAAAGGCAAATGGCTGTCATGCTGAGCTTGTCCAAGTCTCATTAGAAACAATAACAACAAAATGTTATTGGTTTCACGCTAGTTGATCTAAATTTCTAAAAACAATGATAAATAATAAAAAAGTAAGATATATGATTTAAGTAAAATTTAAACGAAAATCAGTTATGTTACTTACAAATATCTTTTATTTTTAGTCTTATAGACCAAAATGTGCAGAAATAAACTATAAAAATATTCAATAGAAAGAAAAGAAGCTCTCTCGCTGCAGGTGGTTGTTCCCAAAGAGAGTCATAAGGACTAAGGCTCCACAAATACGAAACCAAGGACATAAGAATGGCAATAAGCTCAGCATTGCGCTCCAGCCAACTTTACTTCCTAAACATGCTTTTACTCATAGAACTGTAGCTGGAAAAGCTGTTTGAAAAACTAAGTGGGTTCAGAAAAGAACCCAAAACAATTAAAAAAAGACAAGAAGGTTGCTGGAAAATACACAATGGTGGAAAATACACGAGATGGTTGCTGGAACACGCATTAATTATACAGCAATAACAAAAATTTAATAAAAAATTTACACATCACATCGCAACTTTACAAGCCCTTCGTTATCAAATTAATTCAATTACTTGTTTAATTTTTGATTACCTAAATACTTACATTGTATGTAGCACCACCTGCCATTAGGATGGAGGGAGAAATATTGCTAATTTCTGCAAAATCTTCAAGTCGCCGCCAATGTTACAACTAATTTACAATCCAACGGTTTTTAAAGACTTGCTTTCTTTTTTTTTTTTTTTTTTTTTTTTTTTTTTTTTTTTTTTTTTTTTTTTTGGAGATTTTTTTCTTGGTTGCAGTAGGTAGCAATTATAATGATTATAATTATGTGTTAAATTTGATTAAATGTATTGTGATTATTTTCGTTTATATGATATTTTCCTTAGATATGTACATTTCTTAGTAACAATCACCATTTCTGCAATTATTATTTACTCGGAATTTAGGTAGAGATAAATATTTTTTTTCTTGAAGTTAAGTGTTTCAATTGTATTCTTATCTAGTTCAGAAATCTACAACTTAAAAAAAAAAAAATCATGACCGGTCCTCAACCAACTACCTGGGTACCTAAGTGGAAAAGCAACTATCCCAATGTATTTCTACTTCAGAACTAAATTTTGGATGCGACAATCGATCTTAGCATCTATCTTCTTATTCTTCTTCAAGAAGATTTCGAAGGTCACTTCTTTGTTCCCTCATTCTTTTCCCTTACTTCTTTTTACTTCAAACCACTTTCACACTTATAGCACGATCCCTCTACCTGATTTCTTGAAAGCGAAAGTAATTTAACCATCAACTGAAGAAGAAGAGAAGTTTTCTAGCCATTTGTATTCATTAGTGTCGCTATATACCGCCTGTTTAGATACCTGAAAGAAGAGTTAGTGAACTATGAATTCTTCCCTTACAAGGATTATTTGTCATCTTTATGTAGTTTAGTTTATATAAAATGGAATGAGAAATGCTTTTCTTTTTCTTTTTTTTCCTTCTTTTTTTTTATGCAAGCCAAATTAATTGTCAAACTCATTATCCTTTAGCGATCGTCAAACATCTTTTTGCAAATTTCTTGTTTTAAAATTTTTTTGTTTTCAAAAATATTATGTACTTAATATAATGTAATACTTGATATATATTCCATTCACACTAATGCTTCAGTCATCTCCAAGGGGTATGTTTTGCCACGTGCGTCAATTTTATGACCTCTAAAGTCTTAAGAATAAAAAATTAATTACATATTCTTGAAATTAAGTACAAAAGAAGGAATAAAATGTTTAATGCATTAAATGTAAAAAATTTAAAAGAATGCCAAAAACTTAATTTTAAAACAGTTTTTATACTGTGCTACAAAAAAATGAAGATTAATAAAATACAGGTGCTCTTAACTTCAATAGTTGTGACCAAAATTCAACAACCTCCTAAGCCTCGATACTCAATGACAAATATCTTCTGAAAGCATTTATTTTACATTTAAAAAAATTATGTTTCGAAATTAATGAAACCATTTACATTAACAAATGGATTTAATAAATCATTGCATATTCAAAAAATATAAAACGGAATTCTGCACTGAGAAAAACCCTTTGGTAAAATTACCGTACTGTATCTTAATGACATTTCTGGTTAACGAAAACTATAATTCTGGTAATAAAAACAAAATATACTGTATTTAAACTATTCATTTGGTAATTTATCTGTTCGTATGGTAACAGTTTACCGGGAATTCTGTTTTTCAAAATTACACCTCTTGTTACCCTACATTTAGTAAAAATCACAAAACTGAGAAAGAAAATGATTCAAAATAATTAATAAGAAAAGATTGAAATTTACCTTATTTTTAGCATTTTAAACAAATAAATGCAAATAAATTATATAAATATTATTGAAATGTTATATCATATTATATTGCATGGATAAACTGGTAAAATTACCATACTGTTTGGTAATGACATTTCTGGTAACAAAAAGAAAAAGAAAAAAAAGACATAATTATTCTGGTTAATAAAACGAAAGAATACGGTATTTGAACCATTTAGTTATTTTTCTATTCGTGTGGCTACGGTATACGTTATATTCTGATTTTTAAAATTATAGTTCATGTTACCATACATTTAGTAAAAAATACAAAACTGAAAATTAAATTTAACCGAATAAATGGTTTTCATGCTGTGCTCTAAGATACCATGATAAAACTGCCAAATTTCACCACATTTATCAAATTTTAACATTTTAGCATAGATTATAAACTATATTTTATTGTTAATTTTACCCAAATCATTACCGAAGCTCTTCAGTAAGAATCACCGAGCTTTTTGGTGTTCTCATAGAGTCAGAAACACGGTAAATTTTACTATATTCTGGTAGTTTCGACCATAATCTTTTTCTCAGTGTGGTGATCAAATCGTTATGCACTAAGATACCATCTCGATTATTCAATGTATTAACTATAAGAAGGATATTCTTCTGAATCAAACGATGTCTTTAGGTACAAAATCAGACACAACAAAGTATTTTCTCTGAATTAACATACTTTTTTTCGATTGATTTGGATATTTGATCTAAAAAATATAGAGTGTAGCCGCAATTTGAAAAAAATATTATTCCAGTAGTAAAACTCGTTTATCCAAAGATAATTCGATGTAAAAAAAAATAATTATTTGGATTTCATTCATTATTTTTATTGATTATTTAGAAATGGTTGTAGAAGTTTTAAATAGCAAAGAGGACAAATATTTATTTAACCTTGAATTCTCGAGATATGGCGAAATATGCAAATGCTTCGACCACTCTCCTGCCTTAACTGTTGGGAACATATTTCCTAGATTATGATTCTTTTATTTTGAAGAACAAAAATACGAATGATTCGAATCAACCCAGTGATTCGAATCTGTCGTTAAAAAGTAGGTATTACGGTCAGAAAAAATACGTTTTTATGTCTGATTCGAAACCCGAAATATCGTCTGCACTAGAAAAGTAGCATATTTAAAATCAGTTTTTCGAACCATTAAGATTGGATCTAAGTGCATGATAATCCAATCATTAAATGAAAAGTTACTCGGGTATTCCCTTTTTTTTTTTTTTTTTTTTTTTTNTTTTTTTTTTTTTTTTTTTTTTTTTTTTTTTTTTTTTTTTTTTTTTGCTTTAGACACAGTCTAGCATATAGGAAAAAATAATCTGCAAGCGAACTTTACTTGCAAAGTTAGTCAGGTATTAAAGCTCTGCAACCAAGTTTGATCAATTAATCAAAAGCAAGGATAAAAAAAAGGTTTTCTAAGTGAAAAGATTTTTCATAATTCTATACTAAACAAATAGAATATTTTAACAATATTATGATAAATAGTGTAGTAATAATATCAACAATGTTGAAAGGATTAGTGAAACACATTTTCTGGTTCTTGAAGACCAAAGGATATTTAAAATTTTGAATACATATGATGCCCCAAAGAAAAGAAGGAAATTTTAAACGCATATTTTATGGCATTAAATGTTTATCACTTTCTTTAAAATACAATACGAGGGATTGGTGGCCGCTTAAATTTAAATTTGCAATCTGTGAAAAAATGGTACGTGATGGATTTTCTTTTTTCATTATTGTATCTGAAATCACTACTCAAAAATCTATCACACTGAAAAAATTCCGGAATAAAAAATTTCGGATCAAATTACGGTAACATTTTAGGGAACAAAAATTTGATATACTGTAATTTTTACAGCAGTATTTACTATAAAATCACTAAGTCACTGTAATTAAGTAAATGTTACTGTGAAAATTATGGTAAACAATTTTACGGTAAAAATAGATCTTACGAAAGATGCACCCAGGGTGCCAGTACTTTTTACCCTAAATTGATCCGGAATTTTTTACAGTGCAGAATCAAATTTTAGTTTCGGTTCACTTTTTTTGTTGCAGGTTTGTGTTATGAACCGTGCTTAGACAAAAAATTAAGTATCAATATTACTTGCTTTTTTAGAAGTTTCGACAACCCAAGTTACAACCCATGTGTTAGAAAGCTCTAAAATCTTAAAGTATAATGAATATTGGTTCTTAAAGTCAACTAGCTTTTCTGAAATGCTAATAAATTCGCACTTTTATTAATTAATTAGTCTTATTTTTAAATTATTCGATAAAAATGTATCCTACTCCTCTTCAAAAGAGAGAAAACAGTGAATTAGTATTATCATACAAAATAAATAAAACTTTACGTTTAATATTTTTAACACTGTCAAAGATTTTACTTATCTTTAATTCTAAAGCTTCAAGATGTAGAAAGGTTTCTAAAAAAATTTCTTGGCGAGACACTAATGATTGTTTAAGGCTTCTAAGGGATTTTGTTAAGAAGATTTCCTTTTGCACATTTCAGTAATAGTAATTTAAGCCTGTTAAGTGTTTTGCTTAACTAAAATTCGACGTAATGTATTTTTTATCAGTTTATGACTTAACTTGATTATAGAAATACTCGTAAAGAGAAAAAAAAATTTAAAAATCTGACTTTACGATAAGTATATCATATAATAAAAAAAATATTTATTACAAATGTTTTATTAAATATGTATATTTTTAATAAATATATTAATAAAATATGTAATGTGCATGTGTAAAATGTCTTGGCACAGTCAGGGGTTAACTCTTTTTTTTTACCTTCCACCTGTTTCCAGGTCTATTCTGATGATTTATTGAAAATTGTAAATATTGTAAATTATTCCAAAAGGGCATATAGGTTTACAGAATATTTTTATTTTACAGTTTTACATTTTTTAGTATACATATTATACGAATTATACACATAAGTTGCTTGAAAAATGTAGAAACTTTTTGAAACTATGCCTATTAGGATATAATGTAAATATTTTTTATCTTATTGGAAAGAAAGGTTGGTTTTTAACTCAAAAATAAAAATTTCGCATAAAAATTTAAATTTGAAATAAAAATATAATTTCAAGCTGCATTAATAACGGCATTTTATTATAAAGAATTTGATTTGTATTTTAAAGGGATATCGCAATAATATTTCCCTCTAATTCACTATAAGAAATTCCAGATCAAATAATGGTAAAAAGTACCGGCACTTTGGGTGTCAGTACATTTAACCGTAAAATCCACTTTTATTGTAAAACTTCGCGAAACAAAAAATCTTATATACCGTTATTTTTATAGTAATAGTTGCTGTAAAATCCTTGAATCACTGTAATCAAATAAGTATTACTGTAAAAATTACTGTTTAAAATTTTAAGTTAAAATTGGGTATAACTGTAAATGGATTTTAAGAGTGGTATGGTAAATGGATTTAAAGTAATCGGGGTGCTAGCACTTTTTATTGCAATTTCATACAAAAAAATTTTGCAGGATAATACTATTGACCCGTACTAAACACTTTTTTTAAAAAAGGAAATGATGAACATACAGAAAAAATTCCTTTTTTAAGCTTTACTAAGATTTTTTAAAAAGCTAGTTTTTTTTGCGAGTAAATCCCTTTGTTTTTAAAATTGAAGATTGTTTTTTTTTTCATGGAAGTTTTTATGGTATAGCCATGAACTTTAAAATATTATGAACAAAAATTTTTTGTGAATATTTAGCTCCCACAATTGGTAATTTTTTTAAGTTTTGCATTTAAATTTTATTTTGCAGAATAGAAAACGGATCTCTTCTGACTATGTGTAAAATTCTATTAAAAACTTCCCAAGTTGTAGTTTCAAATTGCTAAAAATAAACAAATGGCAAAAAAATTACAATTTTCTTCCGTTTTGGGACCAAATTCAATCGGATAAGAACTTCTGAACAATATTTGTTGAAGAGCTCTAAAGCATTGTTCATATATCAGGAATGAACACTTTTTATCTGCGTCAAAAACTTAATTTATAATAATCAAAATTAAAAAAAAAATTTAAAAGGCTCCTTAAAGAGCAACTATAAAATTTTTGAATATCATATTATAGATGGAAGCTTAAAATTGAACAAATGTCTGTGAACAAAGCTAATACTTACAACAGTGTATAAACAAGTTAAGTATACTTACAACAAGTTAAGTATTAACTTTATCAAAATAAATAAACATTAAATAACTTTTCGGAGCCTCAAATATATTATAAAAATGGAGTGTGGGATGTGAAATGTGACAATTTGCGACAAGGGTGAGGCAGAGGTTAACAAGAAGGTTAATATCCCATGCTTTAGATTAAAACAAAAAAGAACAAAAAACATTAAAAATCAAAAGATTGAATATTTTATTTCATTTATTTTTCCTCATTTTCTCTTTTCCTATAAATCTACATTTTCTTCATTTTCTCCAGTGATTTATTTTGTATTCTCATTGATTTTATTTTGTATAAAAAGAAATCGATACTAATTGAATTTTAAATTAGTTCTAGTTACAGGTTTAAAATTTACACTTTTGAAACAGTAACATGAGTCAATCTCATTTAATATCTAACAATAATTGAGAAATGAAAATGATAAAGTAATGCAAATTCCATTTCGAATTCCAAAATACTACTATATTAGATTACTCTTTTATGTAAATATTTACCTTACCCATTAATTATGTTTTTTTGTTGTAAATCTTAACCTGACTTCACATTTTGTAACTAAACTGCAAGCACTATACGCGTATGTCATAGTATAGTGTGACATGTGACAATATGGTGAAATGTGATACTTCGTGACAAAAGGGAAGAGGGTGTCAAAAATACAGAGAAAAGTGTGACTTCATTTTTAGATAGGCTTTTATCGTAAGGACTACTCTATCTTTTATTTACATTTAGCTAATTTTCCTCACAGATAGTGACATCTGTTGTCACAACTATGCACATAAACTAAGAAAGGTTATTGATATGATGGTAGATGTAATAACTAGGACTGCTATTCTATTTATGCTTAATTTATTCACCTGCATCTTAGGTTTAATTTTAGTAGAGGCTTCCTTTCAAATATTTCTCAAACTCATATGTATATTATTTATATTATGATTAATGTCTTACCTGTGATTAGATATATTTAAACTTCGCATTGGTTAGAATATAGAGTGTGAAAAAAAACGGATTACCCTGAGTAACTTTTGATTGAAATTTTAAAAAAAGACGTATTTTAAAAATTCGATTTCTCAGGAACTATTCAGCCGATTTCCCTCAAATTTTGCCACGCAAAATGAAATTCTTTAAAATTATATAAAAAAATTTATACCTTATAATTCAGAATTTTTTTGACTGTTATTACCTATCATTTAGAAAAAAAAATACAAAACTAAAAAATACATTTTACCGAATAAATGGCTTTTATTACCTGCTATTAAGTATTATGATAAAATTACCAAATTTTACCACATTAACTATATTTTATAACAAACCATAAAACCTTATTTTACTGTTAATTTTACCAAAAACGTTACCAAAGAGCTTCGGTAAAAATTACCGAGCTTTTTGGCGTTCCCGTGGAGTCAGAATCAAGGTAAATTTTATCATATTCTGGTAGTTTTGATCATATTTTATTTCGCAGTGTACAATACTTAACTTATTTCAAATATAAACTGAACCTAACAAAACCATGACAAGTAGACATGACACATTGAGTTCAGCTTTCATTTCCTATGAAATGATGATTGATGATCGTATTTCATTCCATTTTCCCTTCTTTTTATTCCTTGTCATTCGATAGACGGGATCATATCATCCACAAAGAAAGCAGAACCTCTAAGATAATGTTTCAACTCAATGACGGCTCCAAATTTCTTGTAAAAAATATTCATTCTGAACTTCATAATTGTTTTTTTTTTAATAAAATATATACCGAAATATTCTGACGTAAGTTATAGTATAACAATAATTTGTAAGTTTTGTAAATTTCAAAATCTAATTTTAACACATTTCTTAAATATAATGTAAAGGTTGTAATAGTCATTAATAGCGCTGCCAGCAACTAAATAATAAATTTAATTAATTTTACCTTATGCTAATTCAAAATGATTAGTTTAATTTCCCTTAATTCGGCGTAAGTAATGCGTTATTTTAGATTGTAAAAAAAAAAAACTTTATAACTTTATATCGTTTAAATATTTTTTAGCTTCTTAAAATCCTTAACTTTTTCATGAAACTTCTCAAAAATAAACTGAAACTAATAAAACCCTGACAACTAGATTCTCTGAAGAAAACTTGAGCTCAGTTTTCATAACCTGTGAAATGATGATTGATGATCATACTTGATTCGATTTTCTCTTTTTTTTTTATTCCTTGTCATTCGATAGACAGGATCAGGTCGCATACAAAGAAAACAGAAGCTTCAAGATAATGTTTCAACTCAATGACAGCTCCAAATTGCTTGTAAAAAATATTCATTCTGAACTTCATAATTGCTTTTTTTTTAAATAAAGTATATACCGAAATACTTCTGACTTTATAAGTTATAGTATAACAATAATTTGTATGTTTTGTAAATTTTAAAATCTAATTTCAACACATTTCTTAAATATAATGTAAAGGTTGTAATAGTCATTAATAGCGCTACCAACAACTAAATAATAAATTTAATTAATTTTACCTTATGATAATTCAAAAAGATTTGTTTAATTTCCCTTAATTCGGCGTAAGTAATGCGTTATTTTAAATTGCAAAAAAAAGAAAAAACTTCATAGCTTTACATCGTTTAAATATTTTTTAGCTTCTTAGAATCCTTAACTTTTTCTTAAAACTTCTCAAAAATAAATTGAAACTAATAAAACCCTGACAACTTGATTCTCTGAAAACTTGAGCTCAGCTTTCATCATAACCTATGAAATGATGATTGATGATCATATTTGATTCGATTTTCTCTTTTTTTTTATTCCTTGTCATTCGATAGACAGGATCATGTCGCATACAAAGAAAACAGAAGCTTCAAGATAATGTTTCAACTCAATGACGTCTCCAAATTGCTTGTAACGAAATTGCTATTTCCTTTAGAAACATTAATTCTTCTTAAAAAATTAGGTGAAATATCTGATATCGAAGAATTGTTTATTTTTCTTTCAAAGGTTCCGGTCAAGGATTTAGATAGGGAAAGTTTATTCTTTTCAGATGAATAGATCTTTATTAGTTTAAATAGTAGCTTCATTGCTTAAAAGCTTTTTAATTTATCATAATAGTTCTCGATGCATTATTCCTTAATCGATATTCAAATCGTTAGCAGTGAAATTAAAATTTGCAAATGAATATATGGATTTGGATTCTTGTTGAATATATGGACTCTAGTTGAAAAATGTACAGTGCTGAACAAAATAAACGGATGAAACTAAGCAACTTTTATTCTAATGATCGGATCTTCACGTTCTAGGACTCAATCTTAATAGTTTGAAGAGGTGACCTCAAATATGCTAATTAATTCAAGAAAATGTTTTTTAAAACTTCAAAAAATACTACCGTCACTGGAAAAAGAATAGTTTCATTTGGTTTAAAATGCAAACTGATGTCCTAAAAAAGTTGTAAAAAACAAAATATTTAATTTTTTCTTTATTTATAATATTAAATTGCAGAAATCATTTTAGAATTGCAAGTTTTTTTTTATTGTGTTAGATTAGCTTAATCTTTAACGGTTAATATTCAATCAGATCTCTTTTTTCGAAGTATAAAAACTAAATTTTAATAAAAATAGAAGTAAAATTAGACTATTAATTTGGGAATAAAAGTTTTTTTTTATTTCTATGCATAAAATACATAAATAAATTACAACAACCTCATTTTTATCTTTAAATTAATACCTGAAAAGAAAGAACAATAAATTCTTGCACACCGAAAACAGTGCTGTTATGAAGATATCCTCAGTGGTAGACGGATCATAGTTTAGGATCCTCTTGCCGTCGGACCTTTGGGAGATACACGTGGTTTTCCTCTTCGTGTAACGAAAATGCAGATTAATTCGATCAAAGAGTCTTCCACGAAGGCGAGTTTGTCCGAATGCTTGATTCGGGTGTTCCTTTGTATTCAGGGTTCAGTTCAAAATTACAATCGTTAATCTTTCTAGTGTTGAACTAGAATTTTTATTTTTCATTTATAGAAAATTTGTTTAAAAATGTTAATTAATTTTTCGATAATTATGATTTTTAAAAAAATCATAAGTGAAATGATAATTTTGTTAGAAAATTACTTTCATATTTAATCACTTCAGAAACTCATTTTCATGATCTGAAATGAGATCTAGCGATATTTATTGTGGTCTGTTTTAACAGTTATATAACAGCGAGTAATATAATTCAGTGTTATTATTAACAGTTATATGACTGTATATTTATATAACATAACTTTCATATAATAAGAGTTATAATAACAGACAATATAATTTTTATATAATAACAGTTTTAGAATAGGAGCAATGGGACCCAAAAGTGACAACAAAAAAAATACCTAAGTAACATTTTTATAGCCCCAAAGAAAAATGCGAAAATAATTTCAACTACGTAATTTCCAAAATACTCTAATGAAATGGCCTAAGCTTATTACAAAAATCTAATAATTTTAATATGACTTATCATTTCCACATTTGTAGTTCTAATACTATAATCAACGCATTCTTTTCTTTAAGAAAGCTTTATTACATAAGGCCATTGACTTGTCTAACTATTCGATATTAATATCTCGAGTACTTTCATTTGATTTCCTGTTCTTCTCATTTCATCGAGGGAGGTTTTACTATTTCCGTTTATCTATTCCTGTTAATGCGCAACTGTATAAACGGCATCTTTTAAAAGACAGACAGAAGGTTTTATTATTAACTAAATTTTGTCATTAAAGGTTCACAACAAAAATAAATAAAACTAAACTTTATAACTTTCAGAGACATGTTCTTTAAAACTACTGTGTTGAGTATGACGAAACCTAAAATATTTATAATTTTATTGATTTCTATTTGAAAAAATTTAAAATTTCGCACACTGAGAAAAAAAATTTGATTAAAACTACCAGAATATGGTAAAATTTACCGTGTTTCTGACTCTACGGGAACACCAAAAAGCTCGGTAATTTTTACCAAAGTGTTTAGATAACCATTATGGTGAATTTAAAAATAAAACATGGTTTTATAATATGGGATAAAATTTAGTAAATGTGGTAAAATTTGGTAGTTTTAGCATGATACCTTAGAGCATAACATAAGGACCATTTATTCGTTAAAATTTTCTTTTCGATTTTGTATTTTTTACTAAATGTATGGTAATGTGAATTAAAATTTTAAAAATCAGAATATCGGGTAGACCGCTGCCACATGAATAGAAAAATAACTAAATGAATGGCTTAAATACCGTATCATTTCGTTTTATTAACCAGAATTATGTTGTTACTTTTTACCAGAAATGTCATTACCAAACAGTATGGTAATTTTACCAGTTTTTCCGTGTTATATAATATGATATAACATTTAAATAATATTTATATAATTTATTTGTATTTATTTGTTAAAAATGTTAAAAATAAGGTAAATTTCAATCTTTTCTTTTTAATTATTTTGAATCATTTTCTTCTTAAAAAGGTACGCACTAGAATTAAAGTAAAAATTCTTTCGCAATTTAAACTCTAAAAAAAAATTATCAAAAAAATTCTTCGTCAAAATTAAGCTGAAAGAAGCTAATTTGGGGATATTTTTATAGCTGTAATCAACTTAGTCTGTTAATTATAGACCTATAAAAGGCTAATAACTTATCTTTATCAATTTATGAAAAGCAAACTAACTAAAATAAAACACTTTGAATTCTACTTATAATCTTTTATGGACCTTTTTATTTATATTGGTCTATTATATTACCAATTCTGACAATAGATGATGAACTACCTCTTTTAAATTACAAAATACTTAAAAAAAGGAAAAACAACCGAGTTTAAAGCGAAACACTTTTTTTTCAAACATTTTAAGCCTCAAATCAAAACTAACTAAACTATTCAAAGGTTAAAGTATAGTTCAGAGAAAACTTTTCCAACTATAAATTAATGTTTTTAATAAATTCAAATATATTCACTTTTTATTTCAGCAATGCATGTTAAAGGTCGATTTTACCCTTACTTGCAGGTTGAAATTATCAGACTCGTTTACATTAATATCATTATCAACCTGTATTTACAACCTTATTTTTTTATTATGACCGACAAATTCATATGAATAAAAATAATTTTCATTTAAACTTCACCAAAACTAGACTTTTAAAATTCAAGTCAATTAATGTAGTATTTTAGAAGCTATTGAGTTTGATTTTTTTTTTTTTTAAATTAACTACAAATGCATTTTAAATAACTCTTTAAAACTATCCCTAAGGAAATTTTCTATAATACTTAATGTAAATTACTCTCTTGATTCAGTGAGTAAACATTAAATAATACACGCCCTACATTCTATTGTTACACAGCTTTATTAGAATTTATCTCCTGCTAGGAAAGACAAAATAAAATCGTTTCTAAGGGCGAAACATTAAAAGTGACTACACCTTTTAAATTATAAAAATAGGTCAAAAAAATTACTTACCATAACATTTTTCAGTTGGAATATAATAGGAATAATTTGTTTAAATAGAAATTGACAATTATTTGTTTTGAAAATGACTCTATGTTAAGAAAATGTAAAAAAAAAATTATCTTTTTACTCTGATAACGAATATTTCAGGGAGAAAAACAAAAATTAGTTGATAGACTGCATTAAAAGTAAATAACTAAATTAATAATACAAGGTTTCTTAGTGATAAGTATATTACCTTGTTATTGTTACTTGTTATTATTTTTAAAAAGTGAAGCATACATCAGTTATGTAAACTGCTATTCTAAAACCACTTTAATGTCTTTTCTTATTGTTATTTTATTCAAAAATTCTACATTCATATTTTCTAGTGTTTGAAATATGTTAAAATTATTCTCTCATTTTGCTCAACTTAGAATTATTGCTGTTAAAATAATGTGATATTAAAAGGAGTGTTGATATGATATATCCTATTTTATTCAAAATTTCTTTTAGCAGAATTATAAAAAATCAACTTTTTATAATGATAACAAAAATTTCATTATCAAAAAAACATATCAAGTAAATCAAGTTCATACACAATGATAATAATTTAAAAGAAATAAATTGCAAAAAACATTGCAAATTCTAGTTTTTACTAAAAAGAACTCTTTTTTACAACCTGATTAGCCTAGTTTGCTTTTTGAAAAGTGATTATAGATGAACTTATATTTTGACATAAGAACAAAAGAGTTAAAATGGGAATATAACTAAATAATTGGTGAAAAATACATTTAGCAAATTACATTTTAGTGCTGCCAGTTGTGAAAAAAAAGCTCTTTAATAATAATAATAATCTGGAAATTTAGGCAACAAAACTCAAAATAGGAAAATAAGTTTAATAAAAACATGAAAGAAAGTATTTAAGTAGTAAAATCATTAAAAAAAGGAAACATTTAAATTGGTAATATTTGTAGAGCTTTACATATAAACGTAAACTAGGAATAAACCCTTTATATATGTATATACATAAAGGGTTTATTCCTAGTTTACGTTTATATGTAAACAATAATCTGTTGTTTAAGAATAAACTTCAGAACAGTAGAATCTGTTGTTTAAGAATAAGCTTCAGATTCTTTATTTAATTCTGAAGATATTCCACATAGATCTTATTGAGCGTATTATATTATAATCTATGTTTATGGCAGAACAATTCTTGAAACAATGCAATTATGATGCACGAGTTGTTCTGCTTTCCCGACTTGTCAGATTTAAATAGGCTGCAGCTGCTTTATATGGTGTAAACCTTATCTCCAGGTGATCGTTTGATCCCTATGACCTTCGCAGTTTATGTCCTTGTTACATACATGCCTATTAATTGATTTATGCGCTTCAAGAATTCTGATAGAAAGCGTCACGCTTCTGCTTCAACGGTTACGAGTCGCATGCCAAGAACGTGTACTTTCTTCTCAATTACATTCTTTGTTTTATTATAAATGTCTTCCATGGTGCCAAATTTTCTAAAGAGTCTTGTTATCTATGAGCATGAGCGTTAAAAGCCGTCCTCAATAAAATAATTAGAGAATGACCATTTAGGAAGTAATATGTTAAGTCATTAATAATAAACAAGTTATATGTTTTTTTTTAACATTTATACTTTGTCACAGATTTAAATTTGTTTGCCAATTTGTTTGTCACAGATTTAAATTGCGACTAACAACGAAAACAGTTGGGAAAGTGAGTAGGAGTCTTCGCTTTCACGACGTGGGTCGGAATTCGATTTGATCGAAATTCGATGGGTCGGAATTCCATTCGTTCGGAATTCGATGGGTCGAATTTTTATTCGTTTGGAATTCAATGTATTGTAATTCAATGATGTCTTATCAGATTGTACTTTCTCTGATTGTACTTTCTCTGATTGTGCTCTCAACAGTTTCAGAGCTAGAAAAATTCATGTACGGTTTTGTGAATGGTGCAACAATCTGCCTTCCGATCTAAATTGCTGCACTGAGAACCAATATTGTCTTAGGATCTTGTTTTCTAACTAAGAATAAATCTCAGACAGTCTCCAATAACACACACAAGTATAGTTCTTGGGGATCTCAACTATCAAATAGAGCAAACCTACATCGGGAAATTAATTTATTTTTACCGAAAACATGATCTCTTGGCGAAGTCCTATAGGTCATAAGAGCCGTATGACTTAAGAAAAAGTAAGGAATTGCTCCGGATTTTTAGGATACTTCGACGAAATAAATTGGGAAAGAAATTTAATATAAATGTTTAACTTCTAAAGAAAAAATAAATTCAGTTTGATATTTCATTTTTATTTTTTTACGTTAAAGAGAAACTTGAGTTAAGTTTTTATAATGCTAGTTTTTATTATGCTAGCATTTCATGAATAAATATTCTTCTGCTTTTTTAAAAAGGGAAAAAAAACAAGTGAAGTACTTGATTGAAAATTGTTGAGTAGAACAGAGCGTCGCATATTTTAATGAGCTCGTGTTTCCTTTCCATGCAAAACATTTTAAAGCGATCTCACAAATATAAATGAAAATCTTGTGGTATTATAATGAGCGGTATTATAAATATAAATGAAAATCTTGCGGCCCCATTTTCAAATTATTAAAAAAAGCTTTTTTAATGAAAAATGAAAAACACCATGATTCCCATATAGGCAATAAGATACTGTGTTGTTATCTAGTGAAAATTCTGCAGTTATTTGGTCGAAAATGTTACTTTAGAAAAAATACATGGCTTCAATTCTTTGTTATGAATAATTGAAAACAATTGTGATGTGTTTTTTTTTTACCAAAATGAACTATCGTTTTAAAATAAAGCTCTTCGCAAATGCTTATGGTTAAAAACATAAACTGAAATAAGATATAAGTAATACAGAAATAAGAAAGCGTGGTAACTTTTCTAGAAAAAGAAATCTAAAAACACGCTGCAGCATTATTTATTGCTTTTATTGTGTAGTACTATTACATTATTTTTCTAAAAACTTGTTTTGATTGCAGAAAACTTAAATTGCCTTTTTTTTTCTTTTAGCTGGCTGCAAAGTAACAGATCAAAATTTGGCCATAGAATTTTAATGATAATAATGGGATGCACTGCATTGTTTGGGATTAGCTATCTTTCTTCCAATGTTGGACGCCAGCCACGTTTTCCGCACCCGATAAGTAAGTTTTTCCAAAAAAGATCTCTAATAAATTTTACTCATTATTTATTACAAGAATCAAACAATAGCTGAGACAAGAAAACAGCAGCAACATTTGTTTACATGATTTTTTGCTTTGATATTCTGTAATAAATTTGTCTAAAATAGTTTCAAGAAATAATCGGAAATGCCAATGAAGGTAAGAGAAATTTTGATAAATTTTTACTGTAAATTTAGAAGAGAAAAAAATAAGTGAAAAAAAAATTTTATCACTAAGAATGTTCAATTTAAAATAAAAATTAGTTTTTGAAAATAACTATTTTACATCTTGTCAAAATCTTTGATGCATTTCATTATTACATACATTTATATAAATTACACATAAAATGGTCAAAAACTTCTATCAAAATCTGACAATAATCGTGGTCGTTATGATCCAAAGTGAAATTTAAAATAATCAATTTTTTAAATATAAAACTGTGAGGTTTTGTTTGACAAATAAGCTGGTTTTTGATTATTTTAATTTCACCTATTCCTCACTGACATTAATTGTGGTTTTTACAAAGAAAATATTTGCGATTTTGTAATTAAGACATGTAAAATGTAAAGTAATGCGCGATCTTACTTTGCTAAAAAAATTTAGTGGCAAAAGATGTTCTAAAAATCAATCGCAACATTCAGAAATAAGTTTCAATTTGTTGTTATTTATTATGGTTATTTATACTTTGTCGTGTTACCTGAAACATGCAAGAGAGACTTGCACAGTTATACATCACAAAAAAGTTTGAAAATTAAATGATAAAAAATAGTAACTAATGCTATGGTTTTCATATGCAGTTTCAAACAAGAAATTGCGAGGTGTTTTGAAATGTAGTATATTTTTATTTACAGCAAAAGAAACAACCAACCATCTTCGGTAAAACTTAACAAGCTCTTTAGTGTTCCCACAGAGCCACAAACACCGTAAAGTTTACCATATTCGGGAAATTTTGTCCATACTTTTTTTCCCAGTGGGGTTGTTATGATCAAAAGTGAATTTTAAAATAATAAAGTACCAGTTGTTTGAAACATTCAGAATTGTGTTTTAATTAATTGTTATATGATATGGAACGAATTTAAGTATAAGTGCGGCTTGTTACTAGGAAATAGAACATGCGGGAGAGACTAGCATTTGCAAAAACGCGTTACGTTGCAAAAAAAAAAAAAAAAGTTTCTAAAGGTTCGAATAAACATTTCTAAGCGTTCAATGGCTGGTCAATTCAAATTCTCCTCACGACTAGTACCTACCTCAGTGCTGGCGTAAAAATATCATCGATGATAGGTGAATCATGGATTAAAATCCTTTTACTATAGGGTTAACTGTCGGAGGTTTTCGTGATTTTTCCCTCTATGTAACACAAATGCGGATCAGTTCCAACAAAAGTTATTCGAAATGGTAGTTTGACCCAATGTTTTACCCAGGAATTTCCTTATCTTCAGGGTTAGGTTCAAAATTAAGTCAATGGTGTTGAAGATTGATAGCCGTTCGACGCCGGTTATAAATATTAATTAAATGATAAAAGATATAAATGCTTTGGATTTCAGAGGGTATCCAATAGATGCTCTAATAGCTGCAAGTGAAAAATTTCAAGGTGTATTTAAAAGTAGTAAGTTATCATTTACAGCTAAGGAAACAATTTTATAAGCGAAACGACTATAACAAGTGGGTTAGCATGATTTCAGCTTTTATAATTATTATTATTTTAAGTTTTCTCGAAACTAATGCCAGCAGCACGACACAATATCCATAGAAATTCAAATCCATAACCTCTGAATTTAAAATAACGAAAGTCGTACAAATTAGTGTATTTTACACCATTAATGTTCGATGCGATATATCCCTAAAATAATCCATGACATTTAGCAGAGAGCAGGGGCATTCATCTTTTAACAGAAAATCAGATATTGTCTTCACCAATGTTGGACAGTATTCGCAGTATGCAAAGAAGTGCCATTTTGATGATAGTAATAATATTAATTTGCGTAAATTTGTAAGATTTGGCAAAAGATCTTTTTACAAAAACTCTTTTTTCAGACTTAAGTACAAATTTTAACCCCCTTTTAACAATGAAAACCAACGAAAGTTTTTCTCTCTTTGAAAAAACTCCTCACTATATTATTGTAGATGCTGTTTGAAATTGAAATCTATGCAACAATTTTTTAACGTGTAACATATGTCTTGAATCGATATTGACCACGATCATTTATTTTAAGGGGAATAAGGAGGTTGTTCCAGAACAAAGCGTTTAGCATCTAAAAAAGACCAAACCTTCTCTGGAATGACATGAGTGAATTCTGGCATTTATGATCTTTCAAAAGCTTTGTATGCATTTGCAAAGGCTTGGAATACTTCATGAAATTCTATATCATAAATTATTTGACAATAGAACTTTTGATTTTTGCGTTCGTTAGATGGGCTGTTGGACACTCTGTTATATCATAAACAGTGCTGTTTGTCATATAACTTAGTTACATTTTAACTTGTCAATAACTTAGTTGCATTTTAAATGCATCACAGGACTCAGTACACTTATTTCGAAAATATGTGGCATCTAAAGCTAAATTACCCGACATTGAAATATCTAATTGGAATTTTTAACGCGATCAGTACGATCATCCGTAAATTATGGTAATGCCGAATTTATTTCAAGCGAACATTTAACCGTTCGAACTTTTGTCCCCCTCTACACTCTCAGAAAAATCGATTCAAAGTTAAACAAAAATATTGATATCTTTAATCATGTCGTCGGTGTCTTGAACCGTAGTATCGTCTAAATTTGTTGCAAACTTAATGAGGTATTAAATTCAGCCATGTTTCGGTTCAAGTTGAACCCTACCCTTGAGTAAGCACGTTTTAAAACGATGATAATATGGTTCAAGTAGGCACCACATTAAAGTTGCTGTAAAGTTGAGCAATATTATAGATCAGCATGCTCTCGAAAATCTCTAACAGTACTCTATGTTGAAACATGTTTCAAATCTTAATTGATTTTTCCAATGTCTTTTTTAGATTGCCCAACTGAACTAAGAACATGGATGAAAACAGCAAGACTTCCTAAACTCCACGTTCTTCTGCTGTCATATCCTAGAAGTGGATCTTCCTTTCTTGGTGATTTGCTCCAAAGCTATAGTGGAGCATTTTATCATTTTGAACCACTCCACTATTTTGGAAATGTTGTTGCTCATAATCAACTGGACTCAGCTAGGAAATTAATGCATGATTTATTTACATGTGATTATAGTGATTGGGGGTCATTTCCAGAATGGGCATGGTTCAACAGTGATTATTTAACATTCAGAAGAAATAAACGATACTGGCAAATGTGCACGCATAAAGACAGCTCACGTATGTTGTGTTATAACGTCTGTTACCTCGCAGTAGCGTGTCGTAACTCACCAGTCCAAATTATAAAAACTATTCGAATGGCTGCTTCTGAAGCAGGAAAACTTTTACAAGAATACAAAGATCTGAATTTAAAAATTGTCCATTTGGTAAGAGATCCAAGAGGTACAATGAATTCAAGACAGCATAAAGATATTGCTGCATGGTGTGGAAAGTACAAGGCGTGTGCATCGCCACAAACTTTCTGTGAACTGGTTAATGATGACCTAAAACATGCTTGCGAACTACAAAAGCGGTTCCCTGATAGGTATACCTTAATTCGATACGAAGATCTAGCTCTTGACCCACCTCAAGCTACGGAAAAACTTTTTAAATTTTTGGACATAGGTCCTGTACCCAGTGAAGTTGCTCAGTTCTTAGAAACCCACACTCAAGGTGGACCTTACGTCAGTACTACGTCATTTCTCCAACCTCCATACAGAACTGTAAGAAATTCTACGCAAGCGGCTTTAGAATGGTGCCGCAAAATGAAATTAAAGGACATTCAAAAAGTTCAACAAAAATGTCAGGTTGTTTTAGAAAAATTAGCTTATAAAACAGTAAATAGTACACTAAATTTAAGCGTAGAAAATATCTTAGGAAATAAACCACAATTTTGCGCATCATCTTAAAATAATGACAGTGATTTCATTATTGATTTTTCATCATAATGAGCAACTTGATTCGTTGCGCAATGGAGCCAGTACACTAGCTTGTGGAACATAATGTTCGAAGGCCATACTAACCAGTTTCTCCGATAGGGTTGAAACATCGATACTTGTCTTCCTTTTTTATTGAAAAAGCCTTTTAAATCAACCATATCTGGGTTACATCGTAATGGGACCAGTTAAAGAATGACATAGAAAGGCAATATTTTGCTGTCATTTTGTACTGAATGGACATTCCGACCACTGTAAATGCATGATAATTGAATATACGTTCTCCACTCAAGGAATACACATTATTAAAAAAAAGAACACCTGTTAAAATCTTGCTAACATATCTTGAAACTAGCCTGAATTGTTCTAGACTTGAGTAAAATGTGGCTGGGTTTTAAGATTTTAGAATGAATTGTGCCAATAGCTTAGAAACAATGAATAGTATTTAAATTTCATAAATATTTATTACAATAATCACTTTGAAATATATATATCTCATAATGCTCAGTCTTAAACATAGAGTCAATCGGGGCTAATATGAAACAGAAATTATTAGGTAATTAGTCGTTTTATAGCTCTTTAATGTTGCAATTTATTCATTTAAAATGCTTTTAAGTACCGAAAAGCTTTTAGATGGTTATATCAAACTGTTTAATTTTTGAGCATAAGCGTAATCCTGATGGTGTAATTTAGAGAATTTAGTAATTTTAGAAAACTGCATTTCATGAAATGCTTATTTTCATTTAGTCTAAATGGTTTTTGTTGTATGATAGAATTGCTTCAATGAGTATTAATTTCATAATTGAAGTATTTTTTTAAGTTAATTTACAATTTTTTCTTACCTAAACTTTAAATATTCCTAATTAACGTAATGATTTAAAATAGTATTTTATTAAGTAATAATTTAAATAAGTAATGACTATAGCATGAAATGAAAGTAATATATAAAATTTAAATGGTTTATATGGAAATATAATAATATTCTTTAAACCTTTGAAAATAGAATCAAAGAAATGTTAACTGCTCTCTTTAGCTTAATTTTACTGATTCTCTTTATCTTTTAAATAATTAACAAAACTGCGTAGAGAGTTTTTTTTTTCTTAATTCACAAAGGTTAAAGGAAAGGTTAAACTGATATACGGGTTATTTTCATAATTCGATGTCATTTGGAAGTTAAAAATACTTTTTAAAAAATGCTATAATATTGAGAGTAGTTTTAAAAATGATTAAATACACATAATTCTTCAACACTTTTTGAATGTTTTTTATACAATTATTAATTATTATTAATTATTTTTAATTGATTCTTTTTAAGCCAAATACAATGATAATTGTCATAGCCGTTGCCATAATCCTTATTTTTTTCACATTTTTTAGACAAAGATACTTCATATAGCTTTTAATATTATTAATAGTATGCAAATTTAAATTTTTAAAACAAAGTCTTGTAAATAATATCACATCTATTAATTACCAGATAAGGTAACTGGTTTAACATATTAAGAAACAAAAATTCAGGAAACTAAATATTTCTAAGAAATATATCAAATTTCTAAAAGGTTTAGATTTCAATTTGATTACATTAGACCATTTTGATTGGATTTGAGTTGTTAAAATAAAAATTTACTTCACTGAAGGATCCAGTTGAATAAATAAATATTTTTTTATACAACTAATTGAAGTAACAGATAGGGCATGGTAAAAAAGCTCTCTTCATTAAAAACATTCTGTTTTTTTCTTCAACCAAATGAACATTCAATAAAATTAACTTAATAAACGTTCAAAATAGCTGCTTATGTTTTTGTTGTTTTTTGTTAGCAATCTTTAATGATAAACCAGAGTAGTAATACGAAAATTTCAATTGTGTAGTTTAAAAAATGTGAATAAGTGTATGGTAACTAACATAACATCAATTTACGAAGAGAGATATTTAGCTATACAAAAGTTAATATTTTTATTAATTTTTTTGTATAATCTCTTTATAATGTTACTTAGAGTGCTCGCATTCAACACAAATATAAAATAGGACAGAGTAGTTATTTGTTTCTTTCTGGAATCAATTCAAGAAAACAGTGTGGTCAAAATAACCAGAATTCGGAAAAATTTACCGCGATTCTATGTAAACGCCAATTATCGCGAGAATTTTTACCGAAGCGTTTTGGTAATGATTTTGGTGAAATTAGCAATAGAATATGGTTTTATAACATGCGATAAAATTTGGTAAATGTAGTAAAATTTGGTAATTTTATCAAGCTTCCCTTTTAAAAACTTTTTATTCGGTTAAATTTAGTTTTCAGTTTTGTATTTTTTACTAAATGTTTGGCACTGAAAGCCAGTACTTTTATAATTTTAAAAACCGGTTTTTCCAGTAAACCGTTGCCATATGAACGGAAAAAGTCACCAAATTAATGGTTTAAATACATTATATTTCGGTTTTACTAACCAAAATTACGATTTTTTTTTTCTTTTCTTTTTACAAGAAATGTCATACAATACAGTAATTTTACCAGAGTTTTTTTTCTCTGTGTTTTAATTTCTTAAAAATATTACTATTTCCTAAATGATGTTTAATATTTTTAGTACTTGAAAGTGTTTACTAAATCTTATTTTATGAAGGAAATCATGTAAAGTCATCAATTTATAAAAAAAATACATTTCACCCAGACATCAAACGCCACCGAATTATGAAAATTATTTATACATTAAGATACATTTACAATACACAATTACTATTCATTTTTATTTTATTGACTATGTTTAAGATTTACAACGCAGACGTTCTTCTCTTAAGATTTATATTTCAAACAAAAATCAAAGTGATTACTGTTCAATTATAAATATCGAAAAAAAATTATGTTCCTATTTGCCTCATTGCCATTTGAATCTCAGATTGTGTTTGTCTTTTTATTTAATCCTTGAAATTTGTTTAATAGCATCATAAAGCATCATTATTTCAAGCTTCTTACATCAACGTTTTTTTTTTTTAAATATTATATAGATTTTTTTCTTAAGTTTAAAGGTTAAAGTTAAAGTTAAGTTTAAACAAGAATCAAAGCGACTACTTTTCAATTATAATACCAGAAAAAAGTATATTCCTATCTCTCTCGATGCCATTTGAATTCCAGATGGCGTTTTTATTTTCATTTTATACATGATATTGTTTTATAAACATTGAAAAATTTAATTAATTGTGTCAATCACTTTGATGAAAAACATTTGAGATACATGTCAAGCGGTATTTAAAAGAAAAATGAAAAAAAATTAATCAAAAACATTGAATACATTTTTCTTTTACACCATATACTTCAAATAAGAATCAAAAAGATTACTCTTCAATTAAAATGCCGGGGAAAAAATTATGTTCCTATCTTACTAGTTGCTATTTGAATTTTAGATTATGTTTTTATTTTCATTTAATCAAATGCATTCTTTTATGAAAATTGAAAATTGAATTAATTGTATCGATCATTTTCTTGAAAAACATTTAAGACCTATATCGAGCGTAGTTTAAAAAAAGGGGGGGAAATAGCGCAGAAACATTAAATACATTTTTATTTTAAATTATGTACTTCAAATAATAATCAACTACTATTCAATTAAAATACTAGAGAAAAATTATGTTTCTGTCTTTCTAGATGCAATTGAGTTCCAAATTTTGTTTGTATTTCTATTTGATATTCCTTTATAAACAATAAAAATTGAATTAATTTCATCAATCATTTTATTGAAAAAGATTTGAAATATATATCAGGCGTCAATTAAAAGAAAAAGGAAGAAAATGCACACGACTATGGAGAGTTAAAAGAACTTAATTTAAATATTGTGAAAGAATTTAGATAATCAAACTTATTTTATACAAAGGCAAGAAAAGTTTTATTTTTCATATAATTCGAAAAATATTGTTATGATTAGTTTTATGAACATAAATAATAAAAAAATAGTGAAACCACTTAAAATAATATGTACCAACTTTTACTATTCTAATTTTTCTCATTTCAAAAGAGTTAGTAATGATGTAGATTCGCGGATAAAGTAATAATAAACTGATGGTAGTTAGTAAAATGTTGTTAAACTAATCGTAATAGTCTTTAGACTTTTCTACAGCAATAGTTTTACATAAAAGCTTCATAAGCTTATAGTGTCCTTTTTTCTAGACAACAATATGTTATTGAGAATATTAAGGCATATAAACATTTTTCTTTTTTTTATATATATATATGACAAAAGGGAAAATTCATTTTGTTTCTGATATTTCTAATATACTTTAACCCTAAAAACTTGAGAGATTCAGCTACAACACGCTACTGTTGTAGCTTGTAGATTAAAAAAAAAAACTTTCAAATGCTAAGGGTAAAATAATCAGTATATGACAAAATATCTCAAACTTTAGATTAGTAAGCAAGTAAAATAATTTATTGCAAAATTGAACCTTAATATAAGCAATAAATGAGCGTGTATTGTTCTATTTTTAATATAATATTGGTATCTAAAGTGATGGTATGTTTATTTTTTTTAAATAACAATAATAATAATAAATGAATAAAAAAAAGAACGTCAATTTTTTTTTAAGTTCTTATTCCAAGAAAACTATTAAATTAAGTAAGTATTTAGTTTTGTGACATAAAATTCTGGTAGATATACAGGGTATTCAGTAATGTCCACCTTTTGTATAGTTTTAGAATCTTTGCCCAAAATAAAGTAAAAAGCATATACATTAGAACTTGCATATTGCTATTTAAGCAACGAAAAAATAAAAACGCTTTCGAAGTCTAATCAACCACTACTAAGGAAGACGAAACTGGCATCATCAAAACCAATTTTGATGCTTTCAGTACCGTTTTCCACAGTGATGGTTCGTAAGATTTAGATATAAATTTTGTGCTCTCCTAGCTTACATATAAGTTTGAGACAGTTTATGTGTATTCTTTATTAATTTCATTCTCGATAAGAATTCTAAAAATATATAAAGGGCGACAACTACGGAACATCCCACATCCTTTTTTTAAATTTCTCATAAACTATGCTGTTCTCTCTAATTTTATAGCTTGTATATTTTTAGAAAAATATTGCTGTTACCAATGTCTGATCAATTTAATTTCGAACTGTGTAGTATTTGTTTTAATATTTTTCTGGTAATAATGTTCTAAATACCAGATAGTACTTTATAAAAAAAAACTGTATTTGTTGCTTAACAAAAACATACAAAATAATTTATTTTGAGTAGAGGATATTATTACTTCATATCTGTTGTGAGTTTTGTTACTATCTTGATAAAAAGTTAATCAAATAAGTATACTTAAAAATTTATGCATTATGTTCCTAGTCCGATTCTTTTTATTGTGATAATGTTGAACGTAATTACGTTTATGTTTATACTAAACTTGTTACTTGTTTCATGATATTTATTTCATTTTTCCAGTATTATTGTAATTCAAAACATCAGGGCTGGAATCGAATATAGTTTATTGACAAAAAGATTTGTTCAGAAAAGGTTGTTATTTTGTTCAGGAAGAAACCATTGCAGAAATTGAAAGGAAAAAATTTATTTTACAATCTAAAATTTAAATACAAGACAAAATTACAGCCTATAATGTCTCAGTGTGTTTTTTAATAAATAATCTTTAACTCTCTGGGTGTTAGTTCCAGCTTTTTTTCTAAATTCTTGGCAGCAAGCTTTCCTGCATCAAAAAACCGATATCCCACATGTTTTTCAATAAGAGAGTAAAGCATTGCAGAGAAATTTTCGTACAGTTTCACCTAGAGGCTCAACACTTGGAGGGTTAAAATTTATATTGTGTCCTCAAAATAGCGTTTCAGACATTTGACGAGCACTGTCATTTTTTTTTTCAATTTTTACCTTAATTATAGAAAGATTTCGTTCCAGATATAATTAATGTAGTTTGCGTTGAGATTTTTTTCGTTGTATTTATAGGTTTTTTTATAAATTTTTTATTACTTTTTCAAAATAACCTATTGTTTTTAACGGAGATGAAAATTGCAGAAGTTGCAGAAAATAGGTGAATTTTACGTTCTGCAAACATACGCAAATTTTGTTCCACAAAATTTATGTTATTAATTATTTCAAATGTGGCTAAAGAGATGTAAAAGAGTTTTAAATATGCCTATTCCTTTTACCTTATTTCATAAACGATAAATATAAATGTGCTTATAAAAACGAGTTTGTTTTAAGACAATCAATGTGGCGTTCCTCTCATAAGTAGATACCAGTTGTCCTAAAGATAATCTGCTATAAATTAAAGACAAATTGAAGGAGATAAAAATGTACAGTTTTTTATGTTTTGCTCAGGAAACCAGACATTTCTTCTCTCTAAATTCTAAATTAGTTGCGAATATTTCGAACAGGTGGCGCCACTAATTGAAAACTATTAAAAAAATATTTTCGAAACACCCATCATTTGCAGCAACAAGCCTGGTGCAGTCTAAAATCAAAATTAACAGATGCCCATGCTAATTTTAGTTGATTCAACCCAGGTCCAACATGCAACAGAAAGTAATGTTTTAAGGTTTCTTCTGTGACCTCTTTTGACTAATTTTAAAATTTGAAGATAAGAAATTATCTGGTTTCTTATTCAGAATGGTCATTTTTTAGACACTCGGACTTTTCAAATTGCTGAAGTAATTTTATTTTCCAAAGCAATATTTGAAACTTTTTTCTGTGTATTTTTTTATTTTAAATTTTATCACAACTTTATCTATTGTCAATCTGTTGTCAGTTATTTTCATTTATTTTGGTTATTTTAACATTTATTTCCTATATTTCTTTCTTTTAGAATATTTTATAAAGCCCTTTACAGGCTCATAATACCTTTTTAAGGAATTCCTCTACTTAAATGCATTTATTTTATAAAATTCTATAATATGTTGTATATATTTTTTAGAAAAGAATTTTAATGTTTAGATGTCTGTATAAACACTTTGGCTAACAAACAAATAATAACTCCTCTAAATAATTTTCGTTTTGGTACATGGATTTTTATACTCAGTGAAACTTCCGTGAAATTCGGAAAGTTAATTTACACGACCAGCTCCTTCCTTTGAGAAAAAAAAAAGCTCACTATCCATAATTAAACAAATTTCAACAAAATTAGTAGAGTTGGTCATTAAACTAAAAAAAACCTGCTCCCTTCTTCGAAAAAGAAATCAGCCGAACTTAAAAATACCTTTCTTGAAAAAAAATCCTTACAGTGAGCAGCTATACTGTAAAGTTATACAAAAAAGTATGGACTTATGCTACTTAATAAGTTTATGCTCTTCCGGCAATCAAAGAGATTTTAACAATTTTTAATCTCACTTTCTTCGTTAATAATTCATAAATTTTTTTATCGTTCTTCTATGTTTCTTTTTTGATTATTAAATATTATTTTCTGATACCAAATGTGCATCTGTTTTGCTACATTTTCGATATAGATTCTAAACATAAATATTAAGAACGGTCATTGCGCTTACCCTGTGTACATAGTAATAAAAAAATTAAGCTAGATATTGTCTGTTCAAACATTTTATTATTTAGTAAATAGAATCCGAATTTAATAGTAATATTGAAATAAATAAGTACACTGATTTCAATAGCTTGTGAACTAGATTTGGTAGTGTATCATTTATAATTCATAGTTCAATGATATAAAAATTAGTAATTTGCTTTTATTTTATAGTTTGTCAACAAGAAATCATACATTATTATTATGGAAATGCTAAAATTGCTTACATTTTTATAATTTGTCAGTTGGAAAAGGTAATTTGAATATATAAAATTGATAAGTTACAGAAATTTTAATATAATAGTTTATCAACTAGAAATTATAGTTTCATGATATGAAAATTGATAAGTTCCTTTAAAATTAGTCTCGTATCTTTCATTTTCTCGGAAAATATTTTATTACAAAGCTTGAATCAGAAATGCTTTGTACGCAATTAAATGAATAATAATAAAATAGAATATATCTTCTTGCATGCCTTATGTAAATCTTTTTCTGTTTAAATAAACTATGAACTACGTATTAATTATCATATCTTGCATTAATCATTGAAAATTTAATAATTAGAAATTTTGTTCAAGATTAATTCTTTTGTCTCCTCAGAGAAAAATGCAAGTTTCTTTCTTATTGTTGTTAGCAATAACCTATAATTTTGGTTTTCAAAAAAATTAATGATTTTTAACGTGGATTTATTTTTGAATATTAATTTTACATTACTAGATCTCCAACTAATTGACGATATGAATAAATAGCAACATATAATCCTTGCACTTTTATATATAATCGATTTATTATTTTTAACCATTTGTTAATATATATATTTTTAATGTCCGTTCAAAATGTTATTTTAATTTTTTTATGTAAAATTCGGAACACTTGAATTTTTTACCTTTCTATGTTTAAATATACATAAAACCCTTTTTAGCTACCTCTTTTACATTTATTTCATTTTTTAAAGATATCTATAGTTCTGTTTTGTAATATTTTTAATCGATTTTTTTATGATCGATAACTACACATATAATACACTGCAATAAAAAAATATTGCATACATTTTTAATTCATTTCGTTCAGAAAGAGCACCCTAAACCATAAAAAAAATATTCAGCACTTTACCCTGTTAAAAAATTTAAAAATTTCCTTTAAACTTTTTATTCAAAAAATTTTTTTTAATGGAACCATTTTCCACCTAATAAAAACTATTATTCAATTGCATCTATATCAATGTATGAAATTGTAAAGATAATTCGATGTATCCAGATGTTAAACCGACAAAATGAATTCTTAAAATTAAAGTGAAGTTCAAACCTTACAGCCTCGTGAAATATTTGTCAACACCATTAAAATTTTTCCAAGCTGTTGCCAACTTCTAATTATCATTATACTATTTCAATCTATAATAAATTCACATCATAAAGCAAAACTTTTTACATGCTTATCGAAGTAAATTACGCAAAGGTAATGCATATTAAAATATTGATAATTTTTTTTTTTTCAATTTACTTACCCAACGATATTCTTAATAATTTTTGTATATTTTGTCATGATAAATGTGTTTTAGTTCCAGCCCTGATAAAAAATTCATAAATATAGAAAACAGTTTGTATATTGTTTTACAATATGTGTGATTTGTTAAATAAAATTTGATCTATTTTGAAAAGAAAAACGTATATAAAAAAACTCTTTTGATTATAATAAAATTATTTTGAAAAATTGTTATTGTGATTTTATTTAAAGAAAAATGTGAATTTCACAACCATTTTACAAATTTTGTATGAAGGATCTATATTCCCACTTACTTTAACAAGTTAATAGCCTTCTAAAAGCATGCAGTATGACTAACCCTACATAGTGTTTATGTATGGTAAAATGACTTATACAACGAAGTAAAAAAATAAGTGAATTTAGTAAGTACTGACATTTGTATCTTGTTTTTCACATCGCTAAACGTTTATGGTTCTAAAATGATGCAGTAAAACACGATCAACTGAGTCAGCTACAGAAATTGATTTAGTGTTTAGATTTATAAAGATTCTATATAGTGAGATAATATAATAATCTAAACTTCGAGTACTAAGAATTAAAAGAACTCGAAAGAACGGTAGGTTTGTGTCTTTAAGAAAAACGGATTAAAAGATAAATGTACTAGATTAGAAAAATATTCAGACTCAACTTTAAGAAAAAAATTAGAAATTTCAAAATAAAACTCAGTCAAGTTGAACTTTAATAAAGAATTTTGAAAACTATGGATACTCGTGATGAAAGTCTTGAATAATTTAATCTCAAATATATTTCTAAAATATTTTCTTAGGTTTTGATTTACTAAGTATTAAAATTATCATGCATATTAAAAAATATTTATTAAAAAATTATAACCCAGATAGCATCGTTACCGGATACCGCACAGCAACAAAAATGCAACAGTCACGGAGACTCATTTGTAAAGTCACATGTGACTTCTGGAGAAATAGGCGATAGTAACGCTCGAAAACGCCATCTGGGGAAAAGACCGGTTCCATGCCTTTGGCCCTTCTCCCTTCCCTCTCCTCCTCTTTTCAATTGTATGGATGGTGTTTTCTACACTAGGGAAAGCTGCAAGCTCGGGACTGCCTAAATTTCCGGGTTACTATTTCAGTTGTATTTTAAAGGCATTTGGCATCATTGTGTTTTGAGATTCTTACAAACAATGTATTTGATTACTTATTACTTATGTTTACAATGCTAACAATACTTGTGTTTACAATACTAAGAGTGTTAACACCAACGTAAGATGGTGCACAGCTTGCAACACGAACAAACAGTAATAAACAAATGGAAAGAGGCCAAATCAAGACTGCCAAAAAAGCGAGATATTCAAAATCTAGAAACCATGTCACCTTTTTTAATAATAAATAACAAAATAACTAAAACAAATTTTCACTCCAAACTCCCCAGAATTACATAATAACATTAATATCTTATGAAATA